>NW_010184878.1:0-10097 GCF_000695765.1 Mesitornis unicolor | reverse complement strand
CTTCCAGCCAGTTTAACCCCTTCTTGCAACTGGGCCTTCTTGCCGTCTGTGCCAGATCATTCCTTGGTCACAAATTACCACTGCTGAGCAGTTTCAGTTTGAATTTGCCCTTCAATCATTTCTTGGGACTGGATGACTGCAGAGATCTGCCAGAGCCTACATCCATTCCTTCCTTGTATCTTGTCATAAAGAAATGTAAGATCTTCTGCTGGCATAAACAGCATGGTCACCTTGGTTACTGGGCAGCCAGTGGCAACTGCAGTTCTGCCCCTAAACTCTCAAGTACAGACATAAGTCAAATGTAATTCTTTGATAATTCTTGAAAAAGTCCTGAAAGTCTTGTTGTCTTCTACAGATCAATATGAAATTGTCCATCTGCTTCTCTTTTCACTAAAAATAACATTTCTGAAGTTTGTCACTCATCTATGAATCTAGAAAATGATATAAATATACAGAACTATATGTTCTGATATAAATATACAGAACTGTATGTTCTGATATATGCTGAGTACAGGGTCTAAAATTATATATTCAAATAGTAAGTTATATTTTGGCTATGTATGTGGCAATGTAGGAAGTATTTGCATAGCATTTTATTTAATTTGTGCAGAAGGACATAAGTAAAACAGTGTTTCTAAGAAGGTATGTGCTACTTGACGTCATGAAGGAGTCCTTCCTGCACGGGTAAGCAGGCACCTCTCTCTGGCTTACTGACAGGTGAGCTGGGTATTTCCCCCTCTTCTTCAAAAGGTAAAGAAGGTGTCATGGTTTAGACTCAGTGGGCAACTGAGCACCACGACGCCGACAAAAGGGGGCTAGACAAAATAAGGACTGGGAGGGCTTTCCTTACCGCTTAACGGTCACGGGCAAAAGACAGACTCATCATAGGGAGAAAAAAAAAACACAAAAAACCCCACTTTTAATTTGTTACCAATAACATCAGAGTAGAACAGTGAGAGATACAACCAGATCCTAAAGTCAAACACTTTCCCCCCACCTCTCCCTTCTTCCCAGGATGAGCTTTGTTCCCAGTTTCTTTATCTCCCCTCCCTTTGCTCAGCGCTGCAGGGGGGATGGGAATGGGGGTTGCAGTCAGTTCATCCCATGAGGTCTCTGCAGCTCTTTCCTCTTCAGGGGGTAGAGAGGACTCCTCTCACTCTCCGTCTGCTTCCACATGGCACCCTTCCCACAGGAGAAAGGTCCTTCACAGAAGTCCAAATGTGAGTATGCCCACAGCTGCAGTTCCCTCACACACAGACTGCTCCAGCACACACTGCCTGGAGTCATGGCTTCTTCAGGGACAGCCACTTTCTCATGTGGATCTGCCCCACTGGTGAACCTCCATGGGCTGCAGGCAGGTCAACCTGCGCTCTGGCCACGGGTTGCAGGGGGAACCTCGGCTCCATGCACCTCCTCCTCCGCTCTCTCCTTTCTTCCTTCAACGACCTTGGTGTTTTGCACAGTTGTTCTCCGCATGTATCTATCCTTTCTCTGCTGCAGGTCCCTTCTGATGGTTCTGAAGGGTTCCCAGCTGTCTCTTTCAGGCTGGAGCTGCAGCGGGGCTTGAGCTTCGGTTGGGGCCAGGCCGGCCCAGCCCAACCGGGCAGGGCTGGGGCTGCACCACCCGCACCCAGGGCTGCACTGGTTGGGGCCAGTGCAAGAGAGTGAGTGTGTGTGCTGCACCCCCCCTTAAATACACCAGTTCGCAGAGGCGCTGATTGGCTTGGCCCTGGTCAGAGGTGGGTCTGACATTTTAGAGCTGGGGGAGCTTTCTAGTAGCTTCTTACAGGGCTATTTCCATAGCCCTCCCTCACTACCAAAAAAAAAATCAAACCAAGACCTCTCACAGAAAACCCAATACAGAGGGTAAAATTAAAACTGGCCAGAGTAGGTGGTTTCAGACTGTGGGTTTAATACTATAGCCCTTCTGTGAAGGCCTATACCAGGAACTGCTCCACAGCAAAGTGCTTTGCCCCTGCCTGCATCTGCTTTGGGGAGGTTGTAAATGAGCACTGATTGATGTAGAAGTAATTCCATTGATGCTTTTATAGCACCAGTTACTATACAAAAAAATGTTTCTTTTCTGAATCACTTCCCTCTGTACGCAAAACTTGACTGAATGGAGCAAGAGTTGAAGAGGGACACTAGCAGGCTGTACTAACTTTTAAGACTGATTTTGTTGTAAGGGACCTCAAACAAGTACTCACTCAAGGACATGATTTCTGTAACTGTGACTGATACATCCTAGTACACTCATACATCCTAGTACAGATACATCCTAGTACAGATACATCCTAGTACATTCTGAAGGACTAGAGTTAAACCAGCAGAACACCGACTGAGACCAAGACAAGGGAGCTGAGGAAAAGGGTTCAGGAAAGACCATATATGGGAGAAAGACTCAGAGTCCATGGAAAGTAGCCTCCCTACACCCTCTGACAATAGCCCTATATTCATCCCAAGCGGCCAGCCCCTCCTTCCATGATCGATAAACTTTCCCCTTCCACCTAAGCTTACCCAGCAGTTCCCTGTTTAACCAAGCAGGTCTCCTGGCTCCCTTAAATTTTTCCTTTTAAATTTATCTATTGCCCTTGATTTATATCTTAACTCTAGATTTTTCATTTAAGGTTACAATACAGAAAGATTCAGAGTGTGGGGGCTAAAATCGAGTAGGGGGTGTTTTGGCTTAGGGGTGTGATCTTCACCATGATCAGTGCAAATTCACCCAGTGACTGGCCTATCTCTGACTTCATGCCCCCCAAGCAATATAACAAGGTTAACAATGCTTCCATGGGGGCGTTCCTCCTCTTCTTGTACCTGTGACATCTTGTTATCTGTCCTGTTATTTGTATGGTTAATAATGCACACAGGGCTGCGCCCAGCAGTGGAACCAACAATTATCACCCTTTTGCAGAGCCATTCTGAGTACCACTCAACAGGACCATATCTTGTTACATGCTGCAGAAGCAGAAAAAACCTTCTGTCTGCACCAAAGAAACTTGAAATTTAAATATAGGATGAAAATCAAGAGTTAGTAATTATGGTCCTAGCACACTAGTTAACCTAAGCACTATTGCTATCAAACTTTTGGTAGAATATGTTGTGATGAAAAGAGACTCGACTGCAGGGTTAAAGCAAACAATTAATTTGAACAACACGTACAGATTCAATATGTCACTATTGCAGGTTTTACGGATACAATGGAGAAATGCACTATTGCAGTTTAAAAGCAAGACTACAATATTGTAACCACAAGATATTCACAAAATGCACTATTACAGCCCACATGGAACACACTATCACAACTCACAAGCACACTAAATGCTGCACATGTGTTAGGCAATCACTAGCAACTACAAACTTAAAGCATACCAAATATTCACTTACCCTTCCAGGTAAGGGCTCTCAGTCCCAGGGAAGTCACCTCAGGTGGCATACTGACCAAGGAGGAAGGGTCTCCTCACCTGCCAGCTGCATAGTTGGAGAAGTGACTCCCAATTTCCAGCCTGAATCTTAGGGCTTTTATTCCTTGATTTAGTGATGGTGGGCAGAAATGTGCCTGAAAGGATAATACCACCTGTTGTGTTTGTCATTAGTGGTGTTTTCCCTAATCTTTCTTTATTCATGGGTGAGGTTTACTTTTATATGCTCTGTCTTTTGCATATCTTTGTGTTGTCTGGGTGCATTGAAACCCTCCAACTTACCTTTATCTTACTTTTAGGCAACTGAATGGTGGTTTGATTTGGACTCAGGGCATATTATTTGTTGAGGGATTTCAAGCCTCAACTCAGGTTTCAGTTCTTTGAATGATGCAGCACTGCCCTGTTTAGTCTCAAGTTTCCCTGACAACTCAGGACTGAGCTATCTACACAGCTCTCCATGGATCATCTCTGCAGAGATAGGGCCTCAAGGCAATCCAAGTCTGAGTTGCTTTTACAACCCCACATGAGTTGCCTGCTTGCACTAGACATTACTGAAATCTGTTTATGAACTATAAGCCAGACAATACTTACACATGTAGAACATGCTTACAGTGTGTGTGAGATGTCATCCCAGAGGATGGGATCAAATGGGAGACATCTTTCTCAAAGGGTCTTTGCTCAAGAGTTTGCAGGGTTGATCAACAGGGCTTTAAACTAGATATGAAGAGGGAGGGGGATAATAATAACAGGCTTGTCTGTGATAAATTGTGGCATGACACACCAGGATTAGAGGGAGGAACAGGGTGCTAGTAAGGGCCTTCAACCTGTTCTGCTGAGGCATGCTGGGGACATTGCAGCACAGTCAAAGACTTATGGAGACAAGCCAGGGGGTCTTGAAGTAGTAGGAGCCAACAGGAAAACATCCGTGAAACACCTCAAGGGAATAAAGGTGTGTTCCTATAAAAAGGTGATGTCACCAAAATCAGGAATACAACCTCTTAACACCAGTGTAGCATTAAAAGGCAGGAATTCTCTTTATTCAGTGCTGGATACACAAGGAATTTATTTCTCCAAATTTGTATAAGATATGCTGTACCCATCATGTATTATATTGCTCCATTACATACATATGCATTAACTAATTATAATATTCATTTTTTCCCCCGGAATTAATTAGCACATAGACTTTTTTGTGGTCTCTGGTGCTCCCTAGTGGTTGTTGCTGGTGTCTCTTAGCGTGAACCGCATTCTTGTTTTTTGAGGCCACTTATAACAGTGACAGCCACCAGCCCATCTGAGGTGCCTCTACACAAATGCATCCAACACGGGCAGCAAACAGGAGGAGTTGGAAGCTACGGTGCTTCTGGAAAGCTATGACATAGTGGTCATTACTGAAACTTGGTGGGACGATTCCTACAACTGGAGTGTGGCTATCGATGGCTACAAGCTGTTCAGAAGGGACAGGAGAGGAAAGGGGGCAGAGGTGTTGCTCTCTATGTTAAGCAATAGATAGAATGTGAAGAGTTGTCTAAATAGCCGAGAGCAAGTCGAAAGCTTATGGGTAGGCATTAGAGACAGAGGTAACAAGGGGAATCTTGTGATTGGTATTTGTTGCAGGCCAGAATTCCTACTCCAGCTACAGGAGGCATCACACTTGTGGGCTTTCCTCCTCCTGGGGGATTTCAACCACCTCGACATCTGCTGGAAAAGTACCACGGTGAGCTCCAGGCAATCCAGGAGACTCCTGGAGTGCCTCAATGATAAATTCTTAACCCAGGAAACAGACAGCCCTACCAGAGGGGTTGCATTACGGGACCTGACGGTTGCTAATGCAAGCGAGCGAATCAGGGCTGTCAAGATTGGAAGAAGCCTGGGCTACAGTGATCACACATTGGTGGAGTTCACAGTACTGAGGGATATGGGACAGATGAGGAGCATAGTCAGGACCCTGAATCTTAGGAAAACAAACTTCCAGCTCTTCAAGAAGTTAGTCAATAGGACCCCTTGGGAAACAGTCCACAGGGACAAGGAAGCAGAACAGAGCTGGCAGATCTTTAAGGATGCTTTCCATGGAGTGCAAGAGCTCTCAATCCCCAGGTGTAAGAAATCAGGTAAGAAAGGGGAGAAACTGGCATGGCTGAGTTGAGACCTGCTGGTCAAACTAAAGAGCAAGAAGGAACTGCACAGGCACTGGAAGCAGAGACAGGTATCCTGGGAAGAGTATAGGGATGCTGCCTGGTTGTGTAGAGATGGGATCAGGAAGGGAAAGGTGCAGCTGGAGCTGAACTTGGCAAGGGATGCAAAGAATAACAAGAAGAGCTTGTACAAGTATGTCAATCAGAAAAGGAAGGTCAAAGAAAGTGTACCCCACAATGAACACAACTGGCAAAGTGGTAACAGCAGATGAGGAGAAGGCTGAGGTTCTCAACAACTTTTTTGCCTTGGTCTTCACTGGCAACCTCTCTCCTTACATCTCTCAAGTGGATGGACCACAAGACAGGGACTAGAGAAGCAAAATATCTCCCACTGTAAGAGATGGTCATATTCATGATCACCTGAGAAACCTGAACATTCATAAGCTTATGGTACCTGATGAGATGCATCCCAGAGTCCTAAAGGAATTGGCTGATGTAGTTGCCAAGCCACTCTCCATTATATTTGAAAAGTCATGGCAGTCAGGTGAAGTCCCTGGTGACTGGAAGAAGGGAAACATCACACCCATTTTTAAAGAGGGTAGAAAGTAGGACCCTGGAAATTACTGATCTGTCAGCCTCACCTCTGTGCTTGGGAAGATCATGGAACAGATCCTCCTAGAAGCTCTGCTGAGGCAAATGGAGGACAGGGAGGTGATTCAAGACAGCCAGCATGGCTTTACTAGGGGCAAGTCCTGCCTGACCAACCTAGTGGCTTTCTACAATGGAGTGACTACATCAGTGGACAAGGGAAGAGCAATGGATGTCATCTATCTGGAATTCTGCAAGGCCTTTGACATGGTCCCCCACAACGTTCTTCTCTCTAAGTTGGAAATATATGGATTTGATGGGTGGACCATTTGGTGGATAAGGAATTGGCTGGATGGTCACATCCAGAGAGTAGTGGTCAATGGCTCAATGTCCAGGTGGAGGTGGGTGACAAGTGGTGTCCCTCAGGGGTCCACACTGGGACCAGTGCCATTTAATATCTTCATCAATGACATAGACAGTGGGATCGAGGGCACCCTGAGTAAATTTGCAGATGACACCAAGATGAGTGGTACTGTTGACATGCCAGAGGGAAGGGATGCCATTCAGAGGGACCTGGAGAAGCTGGAGAAGTGGGCCCGTGTGAACCTCATGAGGTTCAACAAGGCCAAGTGCAAGGTCCTGCACCTGGGTCAGGGCAAACCCTGGTCTCAATACAGATTGGGGATAAAGGGATTGACAGCAACCAACCTTATCTTGGTCTGCATAACAAGAAGCATGGCCAGCAGGTCGAGGGAAGTGATTCTGCCCCTCTACTCTGTTCTGGTGAGACCCAACCTGGAGTACTGCATTCAGCCCTAGAGTTCTCAGTGCAAGAAAGACATGGACTTGTTGGAGCAGGTCCAGATGAGGGTCACAAAAATGATTTGAGGGCTGGAGCACTTCTGCTATGAGGACAGGCTGATGGAGCTGATTTTCACACAAGCCTCTGGGTTTTGTCAGAGTCGCAGGCTATTAGTAAATTCTTTTACTACTCAATACAAACAATTTTTATGTAACATCTTTTCAAAGTATCTATTTGATTCTAGCTTTTGTCGAAGTTGATGCTTTTTCCAATTACTGTATGAGTCTCCTGTTTTTTGGTAGCAGGGGAGGGCTATGGAAATAGCCCTGTAAGAAGCTACCTGAAAAGCTCCCTCGGCTCCAATGTCAGACCACATCTGACCAGGGTCAAGCCAATCCACATCCCTGTGAATTCATGTATTTAAGGAGGGTGTGGCGCACCCTCTCTCTCTCTCTTTAAATAAATTGATCCTATAGCCTTCAAATAGTTTTGTTTCAATACTTTGGAAGGATATTATGTCTCAGGAACCTAACTCTGTGCACCCTCATAATACATCTTCCCTAACTAAAGTCTCTGAAAAATTGTGTCCATTCTGCGTGGGCATTGACAAGAAATTTTATTGAGTTGCTCTTAAAAACATAATTGAGAGACCTGATGAAATAGAAAGGGCTCTGTCTTGCAGATTCCTGATGATCCCTCCAACAAAACATTTAAGCAAATCTTTAAAGTCCATTTATGAATTTTCCAAAAACAATTGGTTTATTCAAATGCTTGGGATTTATCAAGTGCTTAAAAATTCTGCAGGATCAGGTGTTTGGGTGGCTTTTTTTTTTTTTTTTTTTTTTTTTTTTATTTTTTTTTTTTTTTTTTTTTTTTTTTTTTTTTTTTTTTTTTTTTTTTTTTTTTTTTTTTTTTTTTTTTTTTTTTTTTTTTTTGCAAATCAAAGCTCAAAGTGGAATTTTTCCCCCATCATTTTGGATTGGTGTTGTACTAGAAATGTGAGAAGATTTGGGTTTTCGTTTCTAATTGTTGCACAAATTTGGCATGAACGACTCTCAGACAATCTGATACAATTGGTATTCATTATTTCAGGAATCCTAAATGTTGATGTAGTGTAGGAATGTACAGGTGTTTTCAGGGGGAAGGGACTGGAGAGTGGGAAGAGAGCTTAACCTAGCAATATTTAAAACCAGGGCTGACTTCCAGTTCTATAGGAAATTTAAAGGATGTCTTTGCTAAAAGCAGATGCATATATACATATGTGTTTACACATATTTTCACTCACAGTCAAGCTTGGGACCTACAGGAATAGGATTGAGCTTGGATAAAAGTAATCCCCAAAGTAATAGGCAACTGGTCACTCAGGCAGGAGGCTCAAAGGCATAATTGGCTGTATTCAGTTGGCTGCAGATATTAAATAAACCTAACCATGCTAGTCAAAAGGGTCATAAGGTCAAGACAGATTAATCATTTGTAAATCCTAAAAGTAGAGTACAGCATTTCCAGTTCATTTACTGGAGAATGTATTAATAGCTGTTGTGTCAGCTCTGTTCCTTAAACAGCAATCTCTGCTCTGCTCACAGGTGACCTTTGCTGAACTGACTGCATCTTATGAAATTATACTTGAGCTGGGCTTGAATTTACACCTCGGATATAGCTGGAAGAAAAATCTCAGTAGCAGACAAAACTGTGTCTGACCAAATAGTCTCTGTATTTACCTAGCTCTTTGGACAGGTTTAAAGTTGATGCAGGTGTGTCAAACACTGGAGTGTGACCAATGCTGACATGGACTGGAAGTGCTTGATTAGCAAGACATTTTCATGAAGGCTTTGCTGTAGCCAGAGTTAAATATATTCTCATTCTAAGAAGGTACAAAATAGATCCCAATATTATGTTCTCAAAATCCTTTAAAATATTACAGCAACTTTCATCTTTCACAAAATTTCCATTTTCAGAACTGCAGTTTGTACTATGTAGATACACAGGAAACTTCTCCCAAATGTTACCAAATACTATGGCTGCTAAACAGTCAATGGGAACATTAATATTTGTATTCATCTCTGCTCTTCATAATGCTTTCCTTCATTGGAAAGACTTGGGACTGCCTTCCAAACAATCTAGAAGCCAGATTTACAAGTGCAGCTACAAAAGCTGCACTCACAAAAACAAGTGGTCTTTACTTAGCTCTGTGGCAATTCAGTTTTTACCAATGTGGAGTGAAAAAGACAGCTCTGAGTAGATACACAGATACAGATTTATTCTGGAAGTCAAAGAGCCTTTATATTCAACACCTTCTAGACTTTATCCAGTACGTGCTGTACAAACAAGTACTGAGTTCACTGGAGGGGAAGATAATGCTGCTAACAGACTTCCGGAAATGTTTTGTCGAATGATGTATAAATAAAAGCTTTTAGTCTAAGGCCAAAAAGAGATGCAAATAGAAGAAGATTCAGAAGGAACAGACAAAAGTAAGAGGTGACAGAAGGAATGAATTTATAGCAACATAGAATGGTTTAGGTTGGAAGGGACCTTAAAGATCATCTAGTCCAACTCCCCTGCCATGGGCAGGGACACCTCCCACTAGACCAGGATGCTCAAAGTCTTGTCCAACCTGGACTTGAACACTTCCAGGGAGGGGGCATCCACAACTTCCCTGGGCAACCTGTGCAAGTGTCTCACCACCCTCACAGTAAAGAACTCCTTCCTAATATCTAGTCTAAATATACCCTCTTCCAGTTTAAAACTATTCCCCCTCATTCTATCGCTACCTGCCCTTGTAAAAAGTCCCTCCCCAGCTTTCCTAGGATCCCTTCAGGAACTGTAAGGCCACAATAAGGAGCCTTTTCTTCTCCAGGCTCAACAGCCCCAACTCTCTCAGCTGGTCCTCGTAGGAGAGGTGCTCCAGCCCTCTGATCATATTCGTGGCCCTTCTCTGGAACCGCTCCAACAGCTCAATGCCCTTCTTATATTTGGGGCCCCAGAACTGGACGCAGTACTCCAGGTGGAGTCTCACAAGAGCAGAGGGACAGAATCACCTCTCTTGCCTTGCTGGACACCCTTCTTTTGATGCATCCCAGGATGCGGTTGTCCTTCTGGGCTGCAAGAGCACATTGCCGGCACATATTGAGTTTTTCATCGACTGACACTCCC
>NW_010184877.1:21922-58888 GCF_000695765.1 Mesitornis unicolor | reverse complement strand
TGGATGCTACCCCACACACCTATCTAACATCCCAGGGCAGCTCACACTCACCTCTGCTCTCCACAGGCACAGACACAGCAGCCCGGACTCACCATCACACCTGCAGCTCCTCCAGAGAGCTGTTTTGCAAGGAATTCATCTCTTTTTGCTTGGTTTCCTTAGCTTTACTGATGGCCTCTCCCAAGCCTCCAGTGAGAGCTGAGCTCTGCCCTGACCTACAGGGTCTCTCCATCACCACTACCCCCAGCACAAGGTACTGGGAAGGTGTTGCACTGGGATTTATGCCCTTATGACCTGCTCAGCAATTAGGGCTCCACAGGTGCCTCGAATCACACTTGGCTCACACGAGCCAGGTGAAGGAAAAACGGCCACAGCAGCACTTATTTACTCAGACGCTGTGAAAGAGGCACTGCCATCATGAGTCTTTGTAAAAGCTAGAGAGAAATTAAATTAAAATAAAAATATATTTGCATCCAGCATCCCTAGGGTGCCATGGGAACCACCTCCCTCACTCCCAGCCATGCAGCCACCCTGTGTCTCCAGCCACCCCTGCCAGCTGACCCCATGGCACACCTCACCAACAGGGACCATGACCCTGTGCCCACAGGCCACCTATGAGCCCTTCCAGGGCACCTGGCAGATCTTATCTTTTGCCCAGAAACTCAGCCCATTCCTTTTTCCCAGGAGATGCCCAGCAGTTCTGCTCAACTAAAATAAGGAGAACTTGCCCTCCATGGGATGCAAGGGTCTCCTCACACATCTGCCCAACTCTTTAATGACTCCCTGTCCCAGGGGAGGGCACAAATTCCCCTTTCCCTTCCTCAGCTCACTGGTGTGTCTGAAAACAAGGAGACCAGTTAGGTGCAACTGTATTTACACGTGACCTTCACCACGCAGCATTTCTCCAACACACACGATCGGCACAAACACCTCTATGGATGCACGTGCAGCTACCGAGTCCAGGTATGAGGGCAGGCGGCGCTCGCCCCTCATGAGCTCCTGCCTTCCCATCTCCACCCTCCGAGTCTCCATCCTCGGTGAAACACCAGACACCTCCTCTGCTGAGGATGCTCCACGACAGACGTCAGTGTTGCAGAGCACAGGCAGCTTTTGGGAACTGGAGCAGGCAGGAGTTTCACCTCCAGCTCCATCTGATGCTGTGACCCATGTACTCCCATGGGAAGAGCCTCGATCCAAAACATACTTTAGATTTAGAGGGTGGAGAAAGTCCACAGTCACCATGACTCCGAGTCAAAAGTGCTCCAGAGGCAGAGCAGTCGCTTCTGGAGGGATCAGAGCACCCTGAGATCGTTCCTGGAGAGTTTCTGATGTGTCCAAGTCACAGCACAGGGACACAGGCACCGCAGTGATGTGCCAGGGACAAGAGGAGATCTATAGCATTCAGGATGCAGCTTAACTCAGCTCTCATGAACTTCACATTTCATTGATAGAGCCCAAATTAAACACGCACACACACCAGGACACGACACAACTTTAGTAATAAAACTGTGATGTGGGAAATGCCAGAGAAAGAAGCCAGCAGCAGCAATTAATGCGCAGGGCAAACAGGCCGGCTGCAATTTATTCTGCGTGCGCTTCAGACATTTTAAATTGTCTTCATTCCTCACAAACTTTTTGTGCTGCCTGTCACACAAGCATGTTTCAAATGCCAAATTTAGCTGCAATGAGCATTGGCCTAGCAGGCTCACAAATGCTCCCCCTGCCTATTGTGAAGTGGCAAATAAACAAATTATTAATCTAAGATATTTATGGTGCAACATTTTATGTTGCCTAGTCAGCCTAGCTATATATTAAAAGCTCTTTTGCTTTGATTTGTGGCACACGATGGCTGGTTCACAGCAGAAGGGAGGCACTCAAACCTTTCGCTTTTTAGAACAATTAGGATTTTAAAGGAAGGCTGAGAGTGATGGGAATGGGATTTCCTCACCTCACCACTGCGGTGCCTACGAGGCAACAGCCCTGTCCCAGCAGCTCACCAGCAGCTCCTTTATGTTATAAGAGAAACAGCCCGGGGAGTCATTAAGCAAAAATGATGGCTTTAAATGAAGCAAAATGTCCCCAGAGGGTCTAAAGCACTACAGGGCAGATGTCAACATGTGTTTATATGGGCATGGCTGGCATTGCTACACCTCAGAGCATGGAATGGTGAACCTGGGAGTCAGTGGGATAAATAGGCCGCAGCAAAGGTGTGGTGGCAAAACAGAGCAAGAGGGTAAGCGAGACCCTGAATGCTTTTGCGTGACCGCGGAGAGGTGGGTCTGTTTGTTCCCAGAACGACCTGGCCTGGAGATCTGCCCAACCGCAGTGGCCAAAGTCAACGTTGTCACTTGAGTGGCGCTGGGTACTGCAACCACTGCAGTCAGGAGCCTGGCAGAGCCGGCAGGAGAGACTTCCATTCTGCCAGGGTCACAAAAATACGTGCTCTGCAATGGCAATTTGCCACTCATCAAACCCGTGACCATGAGAAGGGCATGTGCCAGGGCTGAGGAGATGTTCTCATCACGCAGTTCATCTGCCGCTGGGGCACAGATGCTTCTCGTCTGCCCCTGGCAAATAGAGGAAAGGTTTTCTCTTGGCAAGTGCCCTTTCTTTCAGGGCCTCCACAGAAATACCCACCCACAGACAGAGAAAACAGCAGAACGCAGCAAGGGTCTTTATTACCAAAGAGTAGCCCAGGAGCTAATGGAGATGACTGGAGGGATGGTGACAAAAACGACAACAGACGGCCCCTGTTTGTACTTAATGCTCGTATCGCAAAGCAGGGGAGAAGATGAAGAGCTGGTACTTCCCTTGGCACAGAGGCACCCTTGCTATTGGGATCCTGAAGCGCAGTCCACCCTGACGTCCCTCCAGAGCTCCTCCTGAGCAGTGGGGCAGGGAAACACGCTCATCAGAAGAAAAAACCTTCTTCATATCAAGTCTTTGGAGCTCGCAGGGCTTTTCAGAGCAACTGTTAGGGTCTCTGGGTCTTACAAGTAGAGAAATTCTCTGCTGAGTGTTAATGTCCCAGCAACTTTCTTGTTTTCCCTTCTATCCGTTGGTGAGGGCATTTCTAAGAAGTCCATCACTACAGCTCCTAGATGCATTACAGCACATTATTTCTTGCTGGTGTGCAGGGGATCCAGCACACTTTTACCTGGAGAGAAAGGGGAAGGCTTTTCTTAATGGCCTGTGTAGCACATATAGCTGCAAGGCTTTCCCAAACCTGAAAAATTGGCTTTTGAGATTAGATCAGCTGGATCTAGAAAAACTGGAAGGACACAGGTCTCCAACAGTGCAAAAAGCTGACGCTGAGGCTTGGCCAGGTGTAACAGGGTCAGTAGTCCAGGAGAGGAACAAAAGGGTTGGACAGACTAAGAAGGCATCCAGGAAATTACTCATTTAATAGGCATTTTTTATTGCTTTTGTGAAGCATGATTCATCTCTTAATATGTGCAGGGACAGTCAATCCTCTGGCTGTGCAAATGAATCACCACACGCTCCCCACTCCCTGCTCCCATGAGGCCAAGACCCTGCACAGACAAAACAAACCCTTGGAGGAAGCAGGTCTGAATGTCAGCAACCTCACATTAAAACAAAACCAAAACCAAACCACAAACAAGAGCTTGTGTGTTTAAAGGGATGTAAACCCTCCTTGTCACGGATGGGGTGTATCAGAAGTGAGCATACACATTATGGGACAGCTTACACATCCGAAGAACATGGCGTTGGTTGCTCAAGCAAGAAATACAGGCCTGGAAGAGCTGTTGAGTCCATGAAATGTTTCTTGGACAGCAACATGTTCCTACTTACACAACCGTCTTATACCTCAGGAAATTCAGCACGGATGGAAGAAGAAACCTAAGACTTGCAAGGCTGTCCCACATGGAAGGATCTCAGGGCTCCATCATCTCATTTTTCTCATCCCCACACGCTGATGTCCAGAAAGAGATGCCCAGAAGGGTTGGCCCACAGCTGCCCTGCCTGCAAGGGAGCTGCCTATAAGCTTCCCGAAAACTCTCTTGACCGTGGCAATGGAATGAGGCAAGTATATGAGAAATGTAGTATTTCCCTTGAACTACATCAAGTTAATGCCATTTCCATCTCCCTTTGCACCTCTGTAAATCACGGCATGGCTGTGGGACTGTGATGTTACTCTGATGTAAAACCACTCTCAGGAGGGACCCAGTCGGCGTAAATCCCCTCCTTCTATTTCCCTGTACACGATCTGGTGCCAAAAACAAGGAGAAGACATTCCCGAGAGTTTCCAAGGGCTATAGTCTGTCTAAGTACAACTTTAAATGTCTGCCATTAAAGTTTTCTTCATCTCATTAAAATGACTTGCAAAACCATCTGCTAGCTAATAAAGACTTTTTAAAGCTTTAATATTGTATTTTATAATGAAATATACCAAGGGGAAAACAGGACATGTATTTAGGAAGACAGAACAGCAACAATCTGCTGTTCTTTCACGGAAAGCCAATGATGTTCACTCCCATGACTAATTAAATAGGCTGAAGACTGCAGCCCTTTGAACACTTCTTGTACAAATACCATAATTCCTAAATGCATCCACATTTCTATTCAGCCTGCTCCCAGACACTGCAGCATTGCTGCTATGACACTGTTTTCAAGTTTAAAAAGGCAGATTCCACTTTCATGTCTGACTCCGCTCTGTTTTGTTAGCTTTTTACACCTCGAATGTTTATTACAGATTGCAGGGATTCCCGGGGGTGATTTCGCTTCCTCTAGAGACATTTCCCCTTTTTGCTGGCAGACAGGGGGACCATGAGGTAGGACTTCCACCCAACCATAAGGGTGACACCGTGGCACTGGGCTGAGTCTCGCCGAGCACCGGTGGCTGCAGCCGAGGATGCAGCCCAAGGTTTTGATGAGCTCCCATCTAGAAGAGAAACCCACTGCAACTGAGAGCAGCGTTTCCAAGAATTATTTCACAACATCCTCCTCCAAAAATACCAGCAATGGGTATGTTATGGAGAATGCCGTAGCACCTTCCAAACCTTAGAACATAGGTGCTAAGGGTCTACATGTAAAGAGGACTCAGCAGCCCCGTGCCAATTTGCCCAAAGCCCTCGGTGGTTCTGGATTCCCTCAGCGGTTCTGGATTCCCTCAGCTTCTACATTCATTTCCTTAAGCCACCCACAATAAATTGTACAAGAAACAAGGAATTATCAGGGTGAGATCATCAGAGACAGCAAAGCAGCCAGACCCTGAGCAAAGGCATGGGTGAAACCCTGAGTGACAGCACTGCTCTGGTCCTAGGAAAGGGAGCTGTTGCTGCCATGCCCCAGTCCCATGGCCTGCTGAGCTGGGCAGGAGCTGGCAGCAAGCGAGCTGTGACCACTGGCAGGAGGAGAGCAAGCTGGGCATCATGCCCATGTGAGCAGTTAATGGTAAAGAGTAAGGAATGTCATCAAGAACCATTTGAGATGGTTTCACCACCCCCCTCTGCAGAATTAGGAAACCCGGAGCCTGTTTCAGAGTTGCTATGAGGAGGAAATTCAGGTCACAGCTTACCAGATCAGGTCTCCTCCACTATGCTTGCAGCTGGCTCCTCTGTCTCCAATGTGGGACATCCCTGGCTCCAACACTTGGAGAAACTGATGTTTTCAGGCTTCAAGTTTCACCAGGGTACTCCATCTGTGCTGCTTTTCCCTGTTTTTGTACCATTTAACATCTCTGTTCTTCAGTAGTGTCTGCTTGCTCCTGCTGAGCACTGAGGACTCTGCTCAGAAGGAAAGCTGCAATCTCCAGCAAGGTCCTTGCAATTTATAGAGCAGAGGGAGTAACTTAAACACACATGCACACACACAGACCCCAACGCCTCAAAAGCGCTTTCTTGGATGGCAAGCCACCCTGTACCCCAATCAACCTACAATCTACCCAAGAGTTTAATGGCACCGCAGCCTGGCTGAGAAAGCAGGCTTGAGAAGGCAATGAAAGAGCCTTCCTTCCAAACCTCAGCTAAGTCCTGCAATAGCTGTGTCTTCGTCCTGCCCTCTTTTGATCTTCACTTGAGGTGTCACGGGTGGCCTCAATTGCTTATCTTCTTCTGAGCGTCATACATGCTGTAGTAGTCAAGGTGGATTAACAGATGGGATTGATCTCTGAGCTGAACACAGACAGCCCTTGGGAGCCCCCCTAATACCTCCCTGCAGAGTGGTATTACTACCCCTGCTTTTGCCCGCCCATATAAACTCCTAAGTGGTGCACCATCACCTCTGACCCGAGATGTAGCCCCTTTCACACCAGTGTTACACCCACAAGCAGTGACAACGCTTGGGGTCTATGCTGGTCAGCTTTATACAAGGGTTGGCAGTGCCCCTGTTGGTCAAGACCTTTTGCTTGTCAAGTGGCCAGGGGAGATCAGAAATCCTACACTCGCACGTGTGCCAAGAACACCATCCAAAAGCGCTTTAGATGGCATTTTATTAATGCAGTGCAGCCAGCTCCTCTCAACCAATACAGAATATACAGGGAAGATCAACAAGATGAAAGATCCTTCATCTTACCACAGGCTCTTCCTCATGGTGCCTGACGGTCCAGAAAGTAAACATGATGATTCACATCGCACTGATTTGCTGCTGGGAGACCTCAGAGCTTATGGTAGGTCCTACTGATTTAATGCAGCATGCAGCAGTATCAATTTCCCAGTGGCGTTGTGCAAGTTTGCTTGAAAACAGTGACTAGCTTTTAAACCATTTTCCTCAGCCAAATTTTACCCATGAATCTTACTCGAACTGTGCCGGTACGTGTGTGCAGATCTCCTTTAGTGAGCTACCAGCGTATGGGCAGGAATCAAAGCAGACACAAGGATTCTGCCCGTTTCCCAGACACGATGCTGCTCTGAAGAACCATTATTCAATGACAACAGATCCACGTCAGAGCAGTCTATGACCGCCTAGAGAGAAAGTTTTGACAGCCACAGCCATTGCCATGCAGAGCTGAAGAGGGATGCATTATGTGGCACACACTACAGCAGTATCACTGCTGAAGGTCCCTTTCCTCATTTATCTTAAAATCAGAGAACAGGTAACTCTGTTTTGCTGGTTAATTGGGCAAGGCAGTATGCTGTGCTTGACAAATGGAGTAGGAAGTGGCTGTGGGTGACATACCACAACATCACAACCCGTTTTCTCCTTTCCTTCAGTATTATTCTTGGTCCATTCCTATGCTCCCTGCCTGTTGCACAGTCCAGCACACATCATTGCAAAGAAATATTCCCTGATATTTCTGGTTTTCTTAATGCAGCTTGTTTTTCTCCTTAACATCAAACTTAAAACCACTCCAAACGATTAATCATTCATCACGTCTTTTGTTTGTACTCAAATGAAACAAAGACGGCTCGCCACCTCCTCCTCCTTACCTGGATGGTGTCTTGCTGCTCTTCATATCTTCCTGTCTACAAATGATGAAGGAGGTGCAGGATATACCATGGAAATGGAGGAGTCTGGAAAAGGGACAACGCTGCCTCATCTCTGCTGCTGCCAAGATGCACCTTTTGCCTCTCTCAGTCTCTGCGTATAAATAACTTCTTCCTTTCCCACAGATGAGCACTGAAGATAAATTACCTTGTAAGCCCAGTGTTGGTGCTGTTTCTTTTCATTGCTTTGTTCAAATTCCTTTAATTTTCTGTACTTTGGAGGGTTTTGAAGAATTGAGAAACTCTGCTAAGAGCGCTAAGAGCAATAAGAAAGCATTCTTGTTACAATTTTGCAATAGAAACTCGCAATACAACCGCCATCCTGCTGCCGACCCACACAACAACAGATCTAAGATTCACGCTACAGTCATAAAACGCTGTGCCCCTGGAGTCACAGGGCAAGATGGGAATTTCAGTTTGCTTTTCTATGAAGTGCATACGCCTCCCTCATTTCCACGAAAATGCACAACAGTCTCATAAGAAAAAAACAACCCCACAATTTTGATGAAGGAACTCGCCAAGTAAATTTGTTATGCTGTAAGTTATGAATTTTCACCCAGCCTCTTTTCTCGTGTGCTTAACCCCTTTCACAAACTCACCAAGACCACTGCCAGGTATTGAGCAGGCACAAGAAATACCGAGTAATACGCTGTAACTCATCATACACACATGACAGGAACAGCAGATTACAACAGTCCCTTCTGCTTTACACAATGTGAACCTAAGAACGAGTGTGTTGTGATCGACCGGTGACGAATGAAGCTAATACAGAGCTTTATTAACATTATTTAACTTCTCAGGCCCTTAAAGGAGGCGTATCTGATCAACACAGCTGGGGGGGGGCAAAATGGTTTTGGTTATGAAAGCCTGGTGGGGTAGGGAAAATTACAGGACAATTCCCTCTGCAGCTTGGGAAGAGCAGAAAATATAAAGCCAAGGTGGCCAGTACTTTTTAACAGCTCAGATGTCATGAGAGAGAGAGAGCATCGGTGGTGGGCATCACTGGAGAAGTTCCCAGTGGACAGGGTTGGAACAGCTGAGAAGAAACCAAGATAAACACATCTCGGTGCCAACGAGAGCAAAAGTGCACTGAGGTGAGAGCACAGGAAGCCAGAGAAATGCTGGAAGGCCACCTCCTTGCTGCCTTATCAGAACTGTTGTTAATTGTACAATTAACAGGCACTCCTGAGGATCCCGCAGTAGCTCCCCTTCCAGAAGAAAAATAAAAGGAGCAAATGCCCATGTGCACAAAGGAGAGATGTGGATTTGGGCCTCCAAACTGCGGCGGCCAGATGCGGACAAATAACACGATCTTTTAACTCAGCACACACCTTATCGATCAAGATACAACTTTCAGAAACAAGCGCTGGAACAGTTCCACTAAACGCACGTGCTGTATGTTGTTCCCACAGCCACTTGATTATAGAGCTTAGTGGGAAAAGCCCTGTTAACGATGTGCAGTTCAGAGAAAGTATATATATTTACCAATGGAACAATATCTTGTGAAAAACACTTGCCCGATTAGTCGTGTCTTCCCTTTCAGAGACGAAGCAAAGCTGTGAATTGCAAATTTTGGCCACAATCAACCAACCATACAGCAATCAAAAATGACTGTTCATAAGAACGAAGACAGAAAAATCAGAAATTAGCAGGAGAGCATCATAAAAGCTGGGTTACGCAAGGGTTTTTACTCTTTATTTACAGCAAATATATTACAGTAAAAAAAGCTTAACGTGGCTCATGTTGTGGTTGTGTAAGGATGATACATATGCTTACATCAAGCACGTTTAATTTCCTTGGCACTAACTGAACCAAATGCGAGAATTCGACGCAAAAATAAGAAACAGAACATTTATCAGGCAAACTCTACGTTAACTGCACACATCTGCGGCCGGAGTTGCAATGCAATCCAACGAATACAAACAAGCCACCAGGATGGCAAGAACCTTTTTGATGAGCGTGTTTAACCCTCAAGACAAGGCTGTCTGGCACCATTTAAAAGTTGCTGAGCTGAACACAGTGATTTTAAAGAAATGCCACAGATGATTAAGACACTGAAAACGCACTCGCCACAGTGAAGAATCACATTATTTTCGTTATTTCTTTCAGGTTTTTTTTTCAGTACAATACCAAATTCTAAACAATACCAGAGTGTTAAAAGGCTGCAGGGCAGACAAGCTGGATGCAACAGCTGGAGGGTTTTGCCTGTCAAGCAAAAGGAGATGTGCTTTATGCAACAAACCCCATGAAATACAGCTGGTGTGGGTTCAAATAAGAAGATCTAAGAACAACAAATGTCGAAGCCTTACAAGCTCTCTTCATTATAATCAGAATCCTGAGAAAAGCAGGGTCCAAATTACTCCAAGTGAATTTAGGCTCGCTTACATACAACAAAATTGTCCAAATACATCAGCAGTAGTAAACAGAGTTAATGCGGTGTTAATCTTTTTACATTTTAATGACTAGCTATAAAAACAGAAACTAGCATGTTCTAATCTGTTTACATTTCCTGAGCTTAGTTAAATCAAGAAGGAATGAACATTATAAAAATCCCGATAAGTCGCCAATAAATTAAGAATTTACATAACCACCATAGCTTAAGAAGCCTTAAAATGCTCAGCGTGAAGTCTGCCGGTCCGACACCTCAGCCTTTCCTTCAGAGCTCCTGCACAGAAACCACGCTGGTAACCGCACCACCAATACTGAGATGCTATGGAATTGTAGGGCACTTGGGTTTTTTTTGCTCTCCAAGTGCCCTTCTACATGATCGCCTTTCCTCATTAAATCAGATGAGAGCATTCAAAACCTGCAATCCTTACTTCCAGTGCAGGAAACAATGTTCTCAGAAACACGATGTGCTACTGAAATCCAAATGTACTGGCAGCAGTTATCTGGGTGCACTCTCAGGTGCCACGCTTAACATCACTACATCGGCAGCAGGTTCAGTATCCTCTGGGGGGATCAAACCAACGAAAATCTGCACAGAAGACTGAAGGAAAGACCCTTAGCAATAAAGAATTCATCTTAGAGGTTTCTTTAAGAGCCAACAGCATGAGAAAAACACTCGACCTACGTGAGTCATACACGAGTTTATTTGTGCATGTGTATTTCCTGCATAGAGAATAATGTGTACCTTGGAAAAAAAACATGTTTGGAAAATATATTGAGAGTATGGGTATTTGTAAGAGTGCTATTGGCAGATTAATTCAAACCCAAATGCTCAAGCTCAACTGTCTCAGAGACTTGCAGAGCATGAACTTCGATAAAACGAACTACTTTTTAAAAAAACTGTTTGCTTATAGCATGATTTTGAATTTATGGTGTAGATAAAAGAGAGGTAGAAAGGTTTATCTCCCCAATATCTTTTTCTGTGCAGTATTTATAAAGTTTCAGGAAAAAATCCATAGTTTTTTGGTGAAAATGCCTGTTTTTCCCTTTAGAATTATATGGAATCTCCTCTTTCCCCTGTGCTGCAAACAGAGTAACTGAAATCTGGTTCAGAAGAACTCTCATATCCATCAGCCTCAATACATCACTTTTGTTACCATCTTCTGCTTTTAAGAAGCCATTGCAGACATACTCCTATACAGGGCTCAGAAATACCCAGCAGATACAACCTACCCAACAAACTACATTTATCAGCTAAATAATAACAAGCCTGCTCCTAAAATAAAAGCACTCGCTCTTGCTCTACTTACATGATCCCTCTTCTGGATGCTACTGAGAGGGACAGAAGAGGTATGGGAGGCCATACGGCCCTTCTCCTTTCTGGTGATGACCACATCAGCATCACCCTGGCTGGCAGTAGCTGCAGCTTCCCAAGGCAGCTGCTTTTCCTGCCACGATCCACCCTCCGCAGCCGGAGGACGGGTAGCGCTTTGGTGATGAGCGCCCTATAAAGGGTAGGAAGGACGAGCTGACCAGGAGAGGCAGCTTAACAGAAGCCACATTGGTAAAGATAAAATGCGTCTTTCCCTGGTGCAATACAAGCCCGCAGCGCTACAGCTTTCATGATTGTCACTAGAGATGGGAGCGAGATGAAAACATCTTGGCTCTTGCAGCTACAGCCATCAAGGCTATGACCCAGGGTGCAGTGGATTTCCCCCTGAGCCGAGGCCCTCAGACCCAGCAGTGCCAGGGAGCAGCAGGTCAGAGGCAGCAGGATGGGATCTGGCAATAAGGGCTCCATCCCTGACCCCCTGCTCCCATGGCACCGCGAGGGGTGATGTATCTGGATGAGAAGGACCCGTCGATGGACATTTCGGGACGCACAGGGCTGGAGCTCCACTGTTATCTACGTAGCAGAGACTGTTCAAGGGTGGGATTTGAGCCATGAAAGTCAGGCCGCTGCATAGTGACCTTTAATTTACCCACAGAAAGTTAAGTAAATGATATTAAATTAAATTCAGCCAAAGCAGATGCTAGCTTATTTATTAAAAAGCTCAGCTTTCTCTTTCTATCGGTTTTGGGGACACGCAGCTCTTGGGAGCAGCTCTTCACTCTAACTCAGCTCCACAAAGTGGCCAGAGTTACCTTCCTGCAGCAACACCAGCCACAACAAGACCTGGCTGCCCCTAGGGATGCTCAGAAATGCCACGTGAGCACCGCATCAGTGCCTGTTTGCTCTCTACACTTCTCGCTTCATCCAGGCTTTCTCCCTCCTTCCTCACAAACCACCCTGACCTTGCAGTGGAAGACGATTCTTTGCTGCCAAGAATGCCTTCTACTGTCGTATTTCTTAAGAAATCTATGAATCGATTAATATAAAGAAGTACTTACTTCATTTCAGAGAAACAGATACTGCCCTGCAAATACATAACTTGTCATTAGTTTTCGATAGGCTCAGGTAAGGAAGATTGTATTCAGTATCAGGGTCACGTTTACAACACAGGTTGGAAATGTTTTCTTTCCTGTGGTTGTAGCATGATGAGACAACTGATGCTACTGCACTCAAATAATCGACAGCCACGCTTCTCATTTTTAGCCGTCCTTCTCTCTGTCCTTCTACCTGCTCCCTTTCAACAGCATGCCTAAAAGCAGAGTCACATAAATAAGGGATGTGTTGCATCCAGCTGCACATACACAGTCTATTTTGTCTCTTTTCTTTTGTTCTCTGGATACATTACTGCCATTAATTTCATCCTCAAACTGTGATCCACCAGAATTTTTAAAAAAATTCAAGTACAAACCCAAACTTTACTGCTGGGTTATGGGTCAATGTAAACTGACCAGAGTCCATGCCAACCTAAAATTCGCTTTACAAAAGTAAGGATTGTTCAATTACATTTGCTGACCATAGACAGCTTCTTTCACTATTCATACAGCTTGAAGACTGAAGATTTGCTGGGAACAAGACACAGTCCAGGTCCATTGGAAGTAAATGGAACTAATAGCCATCATCATCCTCCATATCACAGCCATAATCTGAAACACACAAAGGCAAAGGCATATAAAAATGCAAATATTCCAGGTAGATGGCAGATACAACAGAAGTATTGAGACTTTCAGGTTGTTTTCCTGCTGTGTAACTAGATGGTAAGTTTTGCCTTAAGCAAGCACTTTAAAAAATCATGTATTTTCTTAGGGCTAAATAAAAAGTTCTTGCATGTGCTTTCCTAAAATTATTTCTAAGCATGTCTGTGTAAATATCTCTTCTCGCTTGCCACTGGACCCTCATTTAGGAATACCTGGCACATGGATACGTGAGACGCTTGCTCTAATTTAGAGGTGAAGGTGATCAAGCCTGATTGTCAGAAGTAATTTGGAACGCAGTGGCTGATAAGCAGTGGCGTACATTTGCAAGTAGGCACCGTTCTCACTCGACATAGCCACCAAGAAAAAAACCGGCTTGTTTATATTATTCATGCATTTATAAGCTGAAGCTGCAAGAGTTCAGAGATAGCTCTGCATTCCCATCAACATCAAAGGAGTCATGCAACGAATCCTGACCAATGCATCTGACTCAGATCTCCCAGAACCACTCACTCCTACAGGAGAAACTTAAAATGTTGTCCAGTTGGGTTTTTTTAACCCATTTTGTTTTCTTAAACAATGCTGAGTGCACAGACTGTATGATATGTGTGTCAGAAGGCACATTTGTGTGTCTCTAATGCACCAATTTCTCCTCTGTGTGTTTCTCAGTGCAGTGAAACAGATCTTTTCTGCTGCACAGCCGAACCTAAGGATAACCAGTGCATATGAGCATTCATATTCCAAATTCAGTACAGTGCAACATTTCATCCAGAGTCAAGACAATGCTCAGCAGCAGAATTAAGCGTCATTGATGATAATCTGTGTAGAATAGGAGAAGTTCACCACCTGTAATTCCTGTGGTTACTCCAGGTCTAAAACCCATGAAGAAAGCAGTCAGAAAGGAGTTACTTGCTCTGCAGAGCAGCTCTGCACACCTGCATTTGAATTCTGGGAATACTGTTTTCCTTTTATTTTATTTTTTTCAAACGCTGATTTTTCAGCTGCTGTCCAGCCCAGACAGGGAGTAGTGGAATGTTCTCAAGAATAGTTTAAAAATAGTAACATTTACAAAGAAAAAAAGCTCAGTGACCTTTATTCTATTTTTGTAGGGGGTTTATTAATAAACATAGACCCACCCTCCCCCTCATGGGTGCCTTTTCTTGGGAACATTATTCTAATAATAAATGCAGGCAACGAACTGTTTTTCCTACAGTTCAGCAATTATTTTCCAGTGGAGAAATCAATTTAGAAGCAACAGACACTTTTGTGAAATGTATACATACTGTCCACGAAAGCTAAATTAATAGTGCTGGAAAGATTTCTGCGGCAAATAACATTTCAACAGGAAATTTATTCCCATCTTGCTTTTTTCACAACCCATAATTAGCAGCTCTCATTTTAAAAATATTTTTTGTGTATTTTCAAAGCTTATCTTCTACGGGGAAGTTTTTAATAAAGGATAAATGTGGATGTGTCCAGCTAGGAAAAACCACAGCGGAGAGGATGCTGCCTTTTCCTGCCAGCAAAGAAACCTAATTAAATGAGTGGCTTCGCTGGGTAACCCAAAGAAATTATCACACATCTGTGCACCATGCAGCACGCCATGCGCTATCGGTGCAATTTCTGTGCTTGCTGAAGAAGTCTTTCCTCCTAACGCTTTCCCCAGAAACAGAGTGTGACAATCATTTTGGTTTGAGCTGGACAGCCCCATCCCCAGGGCTCACAGACAGCCTGGACGTCGCTGCAGGCCCAGCGGAGGAGGCAGGCCGGAGCTAGGCCGCTCGGCTTGGGGGGCAATGAGCTCCAAGCACTGCTAATGGAGGGGTTTCTGATTCCTAATTCCTCAGATCCACATTAATAAACCTAATTCTAACGAAGGTGTAACATCAGTTTGTTCTTGAGGAGGCCTCTAAGCCTAAAGCTCGGGATGCAAAGTTCTCTCAGGAAGCGTCTCTAGGAAGGTCAGGTTTCGGACAAGGGTGACTTCAGGCTTTCCCAAGGAATGGGCAATGCCGAAAAGGCAGCAGGACCTCTGCATGGGACAAGCTGCCAGAGGGCAGGGACAAGCAGAGGAACCCTGTCTGTTCTCAGCTCTGCGACAATGAACCCCACAGCACCAGGAGATGGCAATTTAGAGAGCACCTCAGCTTACCGTTCCCTCCCATCAACTGCAAGGCGCTCATGCAGTGATCGTCATCTTCTTCTATTTCTTCCTCTTCCATCTCTTCATCAGGGTTGTAAGCTACTGGGCCACTCTCCACTAGCACAGCCGCTGGTTTTGCTATGTCAGAGGCTTCTGCTTGTGCATTTGGAAAGGTCACCTGCAAAAATGATGAGGGGACAGTAAAGGAGCCCTTCCTTTTGTCCAGTATTTGTATGAAACATTGGCAGCTCCCACACTCCGAAGCCCATATCCAGTGCTAGAGGCTTAGCTCTTCCAGGGGACATGAAAGTTGCTCAGTGAAATGTTGCCAGAATGAAAGTCAGGCACAAACATCCACAGTTTTCACATAATTCATAGCTAGATAAGTGAAATATCTAGAGACGGTAACAGCAGAACAAGGATCCTCCTGCAGCACAAGGTAAGGAGCAATCTGGGAGTGAAGGCTCCTGAGCAGAGCTCTGTGGGAAGTCTTACAACCTCTTTCCTCATTGTGCTCAACTCACATCAGGCCTATTACACAATAACAACGTTACTGACACTTTAATGATAGCAAAAATGTACCCTTCAAATCAGAAAAACCCCAACATGGATTAGTTTTGACAGCTCTGGTGGGATTTATTTGGAGGCACAACGAGCTGTGGAACAAATAGCACTCTTTAGACAGCGCTTAATGCGATGGCAGAGCACTAGGTTGGTAACGCACGCCAGCACCTGTAACATTACCTGTGACATTCATCAGAATAATGATCCCCAAACACTAACTTGGGAATTGATCACTGATGGGACCCATTCGTTCGTGCACCTCCCCAGCTGCTCCAAGGTTAGGCAGGACATGGAAGGGAGGGAGAGAAAGGGCAACACCACAAGGAGACAGAGATGAATTTGGAGGTTTAGGTAATAATGTCTTCAGTTCACTAATGACTGATTTGGGAACAGAGCAGGAACCAGTAACGTCTGCCCCAGCACAGCCTGGGCTCCGGTCTCTCTGGAGCTCTCACTTCATTGTAGGACTTCACCCTCCCTCATCCAGGGAAGAAATATCACAGCAGCTTTTTCTCCACCAGCTTTGTAACAGGGCACTTTTCACCTCCATTCTGTACTTGGACTATTTGGGGTTTGTACACTAGAGCCTGGGGCCCAAAAAGGCCATCCCATTAGTGGCAACTTGAAGAATGCTAAAGATTAACCATTAACGCTGCTTTGTCATGTGAGCAGTTTTGAGAAACGGGAATACTAAACAGGACCTGTGCTCCTCCCCTGCTAGGAGAGACAAAAAGACTGGGACTGCCTCCTGGGGAAGGCCAGTGGTAAGGAGCTCCTAACACCGAATGGTCCAAAGGAGACCAGGAAACCCCAACTCCTCTGGTCCCTACCACAAGAAAAGTTCTACAGTGAGTTAGGTTTTAAATCACAGTCCACAACTGTGTACTGCTGCATCTTCTCCAGCTCCGTTGACACTAAGTTCAGATTCAGCGTTGTAATTTATTTTTATTTATTTATAAATGTATTTACTTGGGATGCACTAACTCCCAGAATCCCTGTAACTTCAGGCACTTTAAAGACACACCACAAGGAAAGTCCCTGTACCAGAAAGTTAATAGACTAATTATTCAAACATCAAAGCTGTTCCTTAACTTGTCATATACCATGCCAGTCAACCTAAAGAATCTGCCTGAGTTTTTCAAAGTCACCTAAGGGTTTGCTCCAAGAGCTCATTAATAGGGCAAAAGACAGCCATTAATTTTAATAGAAAATCAAGTATTTAGGTATTCAGATCACTCAAAGACAGGTTTTCATGATTTTTGAATGCTCAAATTAATCATACTATTTAGAGGAACTTCCCTCCAGTTTATTTTCTATTTCCTACCACTGCTTTTGCCTCTAGAGTGAGCAAATTGAGTCCGTCTAGGTTTTCGGTATAAGCAGAAATAGACACAACAGTTCGAGATGAATCAGCATCATAATATGTATCAATTTATATGCTTAAAATTATCCATCTGCTCTGAAAAAGTGGGTGAATATAAAGGAGCTAAAATTGAGTCATTATTTTTTTAAATTGCACCATGCTAATTAAAATGTGACCTTCTTCTAATTATCATGTCCACTTCCAGACTGCTACACTTCTAAAAATGTGCAAGGTTTTCTAATGAGCATAGCATAAGAAGTGAAAATGTATTTCCCCAGGCAGGATATCAAACCGTTTCTGAAAATCAATGGGTTTTAGTAATTTTAAAAATAAGGCAGTCAAACAACACCTTTAAATAGAACTTCCTGAACTCACTTCCAGATATCCTGGTCTTCAGTTTGGCGTGTATCTTTGTGTATGGACTGGCAATCGTCAAAGCACTCTGAATTACCCAGGTTAACTGGTTCAAAGGGGTGTCAGTGTCACACGGTCATAGGAAAAGCAAGGAGGACAAATACCTTTGGTACATTAGGAACAGAATTTTTAGGTATGCAGTCAGCATTTATTTTATCATACTCAAAATGCGTATGCTCACTTCATACAGTGTGAGTATAACAGTGAAAGAGAGCAGTAACCGCTGTGACTGACAACAACCACGACCCCTTCGGCAGAAGACGCACAAAGCCACCCAAGGAGGGCTTCTGGCAGTGGACAGTTACTACCACCAACTTTTCTATGCACTATTGTATTCTCAAACTAAACACACTAACAAAAGGAAGAGTAAGCCATGCTACACAGGGCAAGCTGCCACTCTGTGTTTCCTCACGGGCATCCCACAGAAGCACAGCCCTTCCCTTGGGTCAGCGCGGGCTGTGCCGTAGCAGCGTTTCACATTGTTCCCTTTCTCCATGGGGACGGTCCAGGCACGACCCCTGCCCTCTCCTACTCCTCCTGCCCACTTGTTTGACACTAACCTTTTCACACGCTTGCACACGCTTTTTTCCTGTCAAACCAGGGCCTATGAGGCTGTGCTAAGGTTACTGATGGATAAGCAAGGGCAAATCTTGGTTAGAAAACACACAAACTCAGCTTTGCAGGGTTTGCAGTAACCAGCTCCTAGTCTGGTCAGAGAAATACTCTCTTTTATCCGTTATCTACCACATAACCAGAGCTGGGCAGAGAAAGGCTCGTGGGAATTTCCAAACTCAAATTCAAGCTGTTGCACCCGAAGTGCTGGACTTTACATACCTCTTCAGTGGCAGCCTTTTTAGCAAGCTGTGTCGAAATCAAGGGTCTTAATCTGCAAAGAAGGAAAGAAGAAATGGTGAACATCAGGGAAGTTACACCAAGCACAGAAGAACCTGACACAGAGCATTCACTCTCCAAACAGTGAAAGCACTTTGCTAGTGTTATGTTGTGCAATTACTTTTTTAAAGATATAAGATAAAGAGCGGAGAGCCACAGACTCCACAATAATTAATACGCACGCTCCCTTGTAAGCATCTGCCCCAGTTCGGCATAGCAAGATAAGACGCCTGTCAACAAGCACAGTCGCAAAACCTCCTCAAACTGAAATAGATGGCTTTGTCACAGATTACAAAAGTCAAAAGACTCAACTGATTTTTTGGAAGGATGCAGACGTGGCAGAAACGAGCCGCACTGAATTACCCAGCACCGCTCTGCAACTGCTTGCCTGCATTTGATGACACACACAGGATACCAGTAAGATTGTACAGCCAGGATATCACAGTAACCACAGGCAAAACTCTAACCTCCAGCTACAGAGCTCATCATGAAAAACATGGGGACCCTGCACAACTTAAATGAAAAATGACAGAAATTGAACACTTTTAAAAATTCTGCATCGGATATGAAGAAGTCCTGCATATCTGGAGAGAAAAGATGGATCAGTATTGCTCTACAGCTAAGTGTCAAATACTGCTCTTGCTGAAAAACATTTCCTAGCCTGTTGTCTCCTTCCTGCCATGAAGGCTGTTCTCAGTCCCTCATTTAGTGCTGCTTTCTGGTCTCTCCTCGTCTGGATGGATCTAGTCACGAAGAGGATGACTTGCTTTCTACTGAAACACCGCCCAGACAGCTCCTCAAGGATGTCTTTTAACTAAGTCTAGGCAAACAACTTAATGAATACCAATTTATGTCTCCAGAGATGTAGTCTTTTATGATAAGCAGAACCTTTCTTCTCATTTTTCTATTAGTCATTCCTCCCTGCTAACACAGATACTGGTTGTTTTCCTGCTTATTTATTTATTTCAAATAATCAGCAAGAGGAAGAAAAAAAAAAAAGCAGAGAATGAGCAAGGGAGACTCAGATCATTATCTCTGATGGAGAAGACAATATTAAAACACAAGAGACTGGCTAAGCTCCAAAAAAGGTTCAGAAACTGCAGAAACTGGTCATCTCTGAAATGCTTTGCAAGACCCAGAAGGCATTTTGTCAACCACAGTAGTCCGAGGTGCCTCCTTAGAGTAGATGAAACAAAAAGAAGCCACGGGAATGCTTCAGGAGCTGTACCACTGACAGATCCAGAACACGTTATCCTGCTACAGGCACTTCTTGTCTTATTTTATAATGATTAAAAAAAAAAATCAAGAAAGAGATACTCTTGACCCACATAAACTATTACTTACAAATCCTGGTGGACTTCAGGGCTTGGAGAGAATGTATTTGAAGGCACAGACCCACTCCTCCCTTTTCTTTAACCTGAATCGGAGAGTTTGCACAGAATCGCAGAATGGGTTGGGTTGGAAGGGACCTTTAGAGGCCATCCAGTCCAACCCCCTGCAGTGAACAGGGACATCTTCAACCAGATCAGGTCGCTCACAGCCCCGTCCAGCCTGACCTTGGATGTGTCCAGGGATGGGACATCTACCACCTCCCTGGGCAACCTGTGCCAATGGTCATTCACCACCCCCATTGTAAAAAAATTCTTCTTTATTTCCTGAAATCTGAGGCTACCTACCCACTGCCAATCCCTGTTTTCCAAGTCACCCTGTTTAGATGCGTACAAACACACGGATGCAGCAATGTCGAAAGGTTATGTAGCTGAAGGACGCTAAGCACCAAACAGGTTGTGTTTCATTGACATGACTGAAAAAAGGTAACAGAGGTACGAAATGAAGGACCTTTATTTTATACCAGTAGCAGTGATTATTGCAATTAACATTGTATCAAGGATAGCACCCCTTTCCTCCTGCTACCAAAAGACATCTGACCTCCCTGGAGCACCCTGAAATCTTCCCTCTCCCCAATTAAAATCAAGCTGTTGAGTAAGGCTCACAATGCAATCAGAAACTGCTGACATTTCTTTTAGAGCAAATTATACATGTGCTCACACAGGGAAGAAAACAATCACAGCTATAGGAAGCAAAGAGTAAACATTCCAGTTTCGTTTTAATTAAAACGGTCCCCTAATGAAAATAAAAAGATTCACACTTATGAAAAGCCTATTTACAAACTTTAGTGGTAAATCCAAGAGCCCTTCCGTACCATTTTTCACCAGCGAGTGATTCTCACACCCAAGCTGAAATTAAAGCTGTATTTCTGTTCCACAAGAACTGCTCACAAAGCACACATCTTCACTTCATTACTAGAAATACAGCGCTGTATGCAGTTTGGGCAACACAGTCTCTCTCCCAGCAGCGTATCTGATGCATCCGAAAGCAGCGGGTTGGATGCTGCTCCTGCCCTGGCTATTGGGTGCTGGCTGCAGTGCGGGTCTGAGGGGGTGGCCTCGGTACTGTGTGCTACCTACAAAAAGAGGTACAACTATCACAAAGAAGAAAAAACTTATTTCTCTCCTGAAATAATTTGACTGAAACCATATAAAAGTTATAAATACGTAAAAAAGAGAAGTTAACTTCTCCCCCTTGGCTCTCCTTATGCCTGTGGAGAACCCTACTATTACTGTCTAAAACCATTTAGGAAGGTTTTATAGTGGGGTTTTGTTTTGTTTCTTAAGTGCCCCGATGCCCTGACCTCTTTAAACCAGAGCAGCTGCTGCCACACCAGCCATATGGAGCAATAAATTACTGGCTGCCATGGCTACAGATACGGGCTCCTTCTGCTGTCTGGCTGCACCGCAGAGGGTGGAGAAAAGGGTCTTCGTGGAAAAGCACGACTGCTTTGGAGGCTGGGACAGGTTTGGGTATTAATGATCAAAAAACAGCTTGGAAAAAACAAGTAACTGAAGTATCTTACCCAACTTTTAATGTGCGTGACTCAACCTCAGCTGTAAGGTACACACAAGCACATACACCCTGCACGTGAAAAATCCTGTCCATCAGAGTCCAGGCTGAATTGAGGGTTGCCCAGTTCCACAGATAACAATATACCGCATTAAGATCCAATCCCACATATGCTAAAGCAACAACAGCCTCTATTTAAAATGTAATGTTGCAACCGGGAAGTAATGGGTTCCTGGTCTTCCCAGGTGTTTCAGGACTTGTTCACTGTCTATGATGCTTTCTAGTTGGGGGCTCTTTTGTTAGGAACTTTGCAAATTAATACAGTACCCTGTGGGAGGGAGTAACAAAACGAGCAACTTTCTGAACAGCAATGTGATCTATAAAAGGGGAAAAAAAGATCTCATGCGGCCCCAAGTGTTATATCCACATTTGTAACTACTTCAGAAATTACGCAGATCTACAAATGCTCGTGTCAGCCAACACACACAACACTGGAAGCAGGTAATCTCGACGTGTTCGCGACAAAACTTAGGTACTTAAGGATATGGTTTAGGGGGTAGACAGGAACGGTTGGACGTGATGAGCTCAGAGGGCTTTTCCAACCGAGCCATTCTGTGATTCTGTGAAAACCTAACGGCACGGTACATGGCGTCAGAGGCTGCACCCTGCCGAATCCGCTCCGCTCTCAGCCCAGACGTGCACGATAGCGCCTAGGTTTGTCCTCCAGCTTAGCAATTCAAAAGAAGATTCGATATAATAGCTCCTGACAGAGCTGGAGATCACACAGACTGAACTTTCAAAGCGAGCGAATTCCCTGCAAAACAAGCTGGCTGTGACAAACAACTGCTTTTATTTTGCTTATTATTTAATAGCAAAAGATTACACAGCACAGTACATAAAACAGGAAGAGCACTACGAAGCAATAAAACCACCTCACTTGCATCAGGCTGTTCGCCCACCAAAAAGGTTTATGATACCATAACAATCTCCTCAATGCAATCCTGCAAGTAATTTGGAATCTCACCCAAAGCTCCGTTTCTTACTGAATTTTAATTTAATCCATCCAACTAAGAAACACCTTATTGCTGCTTACCGCCCAGACTAATTTTATCTGTGGACGATCCCAGAATAGGCAATGGGAAGCAGAGATACAACAGAGCCCACAGCCACAAGCCTGCAGTGTAATTACACAGGTCATCTCAGACAAATGCCTATAAAACCTATACATCCGTACCACAGGCCTTTCGTACGTATGCCACTCCAGCGACAGAAAAAGCTATTGAGAAATGATTCAGCAAGAGGCTGGTCAGGTTCTCCACACTGGTTTTGATCCTCCTCCCGCCTAAGGCCAGATGGTTTTGCCTCAGGAGGTCAGTTTACCATACATCTGTGTGAGAAGGAAATTAATATAAATGTTTACCCCGGCTAAAAGTGCCCTTTAATTAGGTACCGTCAATGTTATCCTTACCGGAAAGCTGGGAATTACCTCTCTGCAAGGGTTTAATGCTCTTGTTGAAAACACAGCAACATCAGGAGATTCTGACCACTGCCATTAAGTCAGGACAAAAGGGTGACCCTCCTGGACTTGGTCCACTGCTTTTTTCCAGAGGGTGAAACAGAGACTGCAATCACGACCACAACCCCAGAGCACTCTGGGGTTTGCACATCCAGCTGCAGATCCCACCATCATCTACGTCTGCTTCTGGCTGAGAGCTGGGTGCTCACAAGAGCCATTCCCTCTCCTAGAGAGGAAACCAACGCACGTGGCCAAGGCCTTGGCTGGTTGTGACACCGGCGAACGCTGCCTGATGCCTTGGGGATGGGCTGAGGTGTCAGGGTGCACCACGGCACACCCGAAAAAGCCCAGATACAACCACAGACAACATCACGCTCTGCAGAAAGACAAAGCATCTCTGATGCTCACACCTTGAAACCGCATGTGCCCGAATGCAAAGTAGGCAGGTTTTTTTGGCTTTCTGAAGGCCAGGCTGCCTGTTGCCCAGCCCAGCTCACCACCAGTGTGAAAGCCTCAGGGGATTTCCCCGAATCACTCTCTCCAATGACAGAGCTGCAGACTCCAACCGACGACCAAAAGACAGCAACCGAAGGGCACGTCCGCATTGCAACGAGCCCAGCTCACACGTAGCGAGGTCCCTTGGAGCTGGCCAGTGCTGTCAGCTGCACAGATGTGACTGAAGGAGCAGCAGGTAAGGTCTAAACCCTGCTGGATACCACCAGATGCCTGGTCCTCAAGAGCAGGATGCATTGAGCAGTGTCTGAGACAGCTACTTCAACCTCTGCTCCAACACGTCTGTGTGAACTCCACCAACTCCACCATTTCCTGAACAAGAAACACTACAGAAAGAGGCGCTTCAATCAGAAAAAAAGCAAAGCTGAAGTGACAACAAGAAGTAGAGTGAAATGAGAAATTGTTCCCACTTCTGATTCCCACTTAGTCCGCTTTCATGCTGGATCAGAGGAGCTTGGCTTTCATCAGCGCAGCATCAGACAACGCAGCGCCGAGAACATCTTCAGCGCTAATGAGATTGGCCTCTTCTAACAAATGCCCAGGCTTCGGTATCCAGGGACCAAATCTCACAGGAGTAAACTGGCAAAAAATAAGAAAGTCTATCATTCACTAAAGGACAGATTTGTCAGCCAGGAGCTAAGCATCTACGTCAGTCACCAATACGCTTTTGAAAAGCAGGAACTCTGCTCATGTGCAGTGAACTGAATACCTATTTCAGGCTTTTCAGAGAGGGGCAGAGGCCACAATACTTGTCTTCAAGAACCCGACTGAGAAGGGACAACATTTTTCTGCATAGCCGCGGCGCTCATTCCTCAATTAGATGCTGTAAAATAGCAATTTGCTGTTCTTTCCACTGACTAAACTCAAAGATTTTTCAAGAGCAAAAATGAAAAGAATGAAATCTAAGGCCACCTTATTGGGACCAAATGAAATTATGCTACTGCAGCAGATCCAAAACAATCTCTGCACATATCTGCTTCTAAAGGAAATTGCTGCAGACCATGGGAAATTACAATTGCTCCAGGACAAGAAAGGCTGACTGATCTAATATTTCTAGCCGACACACCTTCTTCCTGGGTTTGTCAATAAAGACACTGATGAGCTCATCTCTCCGCAGGTCAGGAAAACATTAGTTTGAAATATTCCTTTCACCGCGGAAATTTTTCCAGATGAAACGATGGCAGCAAGGCAAATCTGCACCTTGCTGGGAAAAGCTGCTGAAAACAAGGAAGCTACGAAGCATTCTAATGAAGGCAAATGAGTAATCATGATGGTCTCAGCTAAGCAAGCCTAATGACAGTGTCACTTTTAAAACATGGGCGTGAGGCAACTCCTGCGGTGACGAGCCAAATATGTCTCACTACCTTGTAGCACGGTCTTTCAAATGATAACAGTGCTGAATGCATCTGTTATGACGGAAAGCACATTATTAGCAGATAAGGCAAATATAAATCATTTTAAAACCATGCTTGGAACTACAGTAACAGGAATGAAATTTCAGAAGTTAATTGAACGCATTATCATCTGAACAGAAAGATTGTTCCGCTGAAGAATTCTCAGCAGTAGCACTGCTGTCTCTGCTTCTGGTGCAAATCTGTTTTTCTAGACTTAGGCAAGGAGGATTACAGACACCTCCTTTTGGACAGGTGTTTTGATCAATCTCAACCTCATCAAAACAGCTAATAAGGCCAAAGATGAAAAGAAAAACGTCCTCGTAACCCGCAGTCTCCGAGAACAATCCACTGGGATCGCTGTACCCAAAGGTGACGCCAGGTTTATCACTATCGTTAGATCTGTCCCGTTGACACCACAAGGACAAAAATCATGCTAGGCACCTCTTCCGCCACCTCTGACAGCACCCACCTCTGTGCAAATTACATTTCTCTCATCCGATTATGCAGCCAAAACTAATATTTCAAAATTCGGGTAACCTTAGGTTTATACAAGCAATCCGTCAAGGAATAAAGATGGATGACAGATTATTTCTTTCCCTTGTGTCTGGTCTATTATACATTAAAGTGCAATTTCACTGCCAGCCATCTGGAAATCAATGTATTCCAAGCTTTATTTTATGATTACCAACATTCCCCTTCGTAACTCATTTCTAATTATAAGCAATAAATCATTCCTTCTTGCTTGTAATTTATAACAGCCAATTAAGGCAAACCTCTTATTTAAATAGCAAATCCAGCTTTAAAACATCCCACATTCTGAGGTATGCACAGAACGTCTAATCAAGCAGCCGAATGGTGGAGCGATGATTGAAGGTGGCTTTGCAGCCACCGAGGAGACACGTGTGGAAGAACCCGCTCTCCCCTCTGCCCCAGGTACACCAGGGCTTTCCAAAACCAAAAGCACAGGTCTCATCTGCCTGATTTAATGCAGAAGACGTTGACACGCAGGGATACGTGAGCCAGGACACACCTCGGGGAAGTCTGGTGTCAAGGCTCCCTTTTAGCCTATCAGGAAATGAATAAAGAGGCTGTAAGAGGAGAAGAAGCTGCAGGCTGGTCTGGTAAGAAGTTCTGGATGTTTTCTAATTTCATTTTAGGAATTAACGGTGAAAGAACACAGCTCTAAATTTAATACTTAAAAAAACCCAACTCAAACAGCTTTTCCTGTGCCTGGATTTGCGTTTGAGCAGCGGACTGGCCTCCTCCTCCCAAGCCTCAGGACGCCCCCACGCAGCGCCCGGCCGCTCACCCCTCGGTTACTCTGCGTACAGCGTGGGGCTCGGCACGAGCACGGTCTCCTCCCCATCCCTCACGGCCAGGAGAGGATCAGGCAGAACAAAGCAGTGAAACTGTCTGCAAAGAAAAGGTGTTGCCAAATAAATGATGATTATTCCTGCGGGGAGAAGTCTTTAACGGGGGTTTCCTACGGCAACTCTTAGCAACAGGACAGTGTCAAAGTAACGTAGTGGAGGATGTCAGATGAGACCAAACAGGGTGCGTCCAAAAGCACTGGCAAGGACACGGAGAAGTTTTTACTGGTATTTGTTCTTCAGTGTAGGTCTGAGTAACAGCCATGTGAGCGCAAACACAAGAGAGAGGCGTCTTATAAATAGCTCTGCTGGGATTTGTCCATTGGGGGAAAAAAACCTCACTCTTGTCACAAAAGTATTTGATACAACTTTGGATACAGAATTTATGGCATGAGAAACTGATCTCAGGAACGTGGAAGTGGTTCCCACTGAGATTATATTCGGCCATCACACAGCTCAAGTCTGTTCCAGCTTCACATTGTGTCATCTGGTAAGTGTTTACAGTAGGAGTCAAGGGAACTGGATTTGGACAAAATCCATCACAACTGACCTAAATCTGATCTGACCTGAATAATCAAACTAGATGCCAAATTCAAAACCAACTAGACAGAAGCTAGGAGAGGGAAATCATCAGCTGCAGGAGTTATCTCATGAGTTTCCTCCCCTCAGCCAGACTTGAGGGTTCTGCATCTCACTTTTTTCCTCCTAAAGAGCAGTGGTGATGGAGCATCCCCTTGTACCAAAGGCGTCAAAAGCCAAGTGCCTGAGCACTGCAGCACTGTATTCCCTCTCCTCTTCAGACACCATTTGCTCCTGAGAGAGCAGCACTTGGAAGCAGCGAATGGAAGAGAGCAAGACAGAAAATCCAAGGAGAACACCATGTCAGTACCCCCTGGCCTTGTCTGTGCCACACGGTTACCCGGTGTCACCCCAGAGAACAGGCTTGGTCGGCACGGCTGCCAGCATCACTTTACTCCCAGAGACCGAGCTGAAGACGCGGCGGCGCGGCACCGTCTACACAAACACACAGCAAGTCTCCACAGATGGATCATTATTTATGTAGACCTTGTAGTGATGCGTTCAACAAAACGTTTCACCCCTTTCAAGACTCCTTATCTTCTTTCTGAGACATCTAAGTACTATTTATTAGTCTTCTCGAAACACAAAGCTCAAAGACATCTTAACATCTCGTTTACTCCCTCAGCAGTGAGAACAAAACACTCAGAAGAAAACTCAAAGATTGCTGGCTTGCTGTTGGTGAAACGTGGGCAGTATTGCTGGCAAAAACTTTGGATAAGGGTGCAACAAAAAAGCTTGTACAAAACTGTTAAGGGAGGGAGAAACAGACACCAAAGCCTATAAATTTCATTTTGAAAACAAGGCATCATTCCTATTACGCCCGTGGATGTACATCTTCCCTATGTAAAGTTTTAAAAGCTTTATATAAACTATACTTCTAAGCAAGCTTGTAATTAGCTAGGGGCAGGCTTGGCTCTAATTATAACTTGTAGAGACACACATTATGGAAATACTTAGCTAATAACCATAGCGATGCTCTGTTGATGGCTGAAGCCAGGCTGGCATGTTATTTGCTGTGTAACCACCTGAGTACTTTCTGTCTCGTGAAAACTGGGCTCCATACCAGTTTAGGACCTGTAGGACCAGTCTGTCAGGGCGTCCTCCCAGCTCTGCCATGTAGGGTAGGCCAAGCTTCGCTGCCACCGATGCTGTGATGCCCTATGTGCCTGTATTTGGCCTCCCTGCCCCTTCGAAGCATCTGTTCTCACCTCACCTGAAGATGCTGATACCAAAGGGACGAGGGAACCTGACAGAGCGAGCCAAAACTGCACCATTTCAGCAACAGGCAAGATGAGAAATGTGTCCAGTCCAGGAACCAGTCAGATGTCAGCACACACTGTGAACATGTATGCATTGATCTGTGTTGCCTGTTGCAAAGGTATAATGAAGTCCAACATCCCATCACAAGAAGCCAGCAGGATGCTTTGCTAGAAGAAAATACCTCCCAGTCAAAGTTCCTGTAAATCTGCAGGTTCATACAGGTCTATCACAACTTTGGATCTACTGACATAAAAAAGGTCCAGAAAGTAAACAGCACCCTTTTATTCCAAACTTGGAAGCTGCTTGCATGGATATAATCTCTACCTGGGTATAGGCATGCATGGATAATGAAGTGTAAAAACAGTACGAATCACTGGGAAAATGGCCATTTACCATCGAATACACCACCAGTTTAGAAGATACCTTGCTACACACCATGAGTGCTTGCTCACACGTACTGTTATGTACCGGCAAGTCACTGAACTGGGCTGCAGAAGCCCTTCATGTTATAAAAGGCCTATCTCCTTAGCAATACATTTGGTACAGATAAAGAGATGAGCGTAAAGTGTGACCACGTTTTCTTATGGAAAGGAAATTCCAAATGGAAATGTTAGGAAGGAAACCAAAATTAATTGCTGTTTTAAAATCTGCACGCAATGTGTGCAACTCCTCTCAAGAAAGGAGGACACTGCTGCTGTGGGGAGCAGACAGCACCATCTTCTCCGATGTCTTGTGTAAGCTCTACGTTTGCACGTCTGTAATTAAGCTAGGTCAGCTATTGTGGGGAATCCTACGTGTAAAGGAGACTTATTTAACAGTGGGTTGCTTTAGTACAGCTTAATACTAGTGTTAACAAATAGGAATTAACAATAGAAACCTCGTTCAAACTGCAGGCCAGACGCCCCTCACAGCCTCTTGCGCTGGTTTAACTGGGTCGATTAGAAAACTTCTCCAGGTGAAGCCCGTGCTTCAGAATGGGGCAGCTCTGCTTGGGCCACCAGTCCCTAATTTGGCTCCATCAAAACCAGCCAGGTCAGCCTGAAGAGACCTTTGCTAACTATTACCCTTTGAAATCGCTGGTTTCCGAAATCGGTTAAAGGGCTCTGGCAAAAGCAGGTCAGCCGGCAGCTCCGAGGGACGGGAAGAGGTGGCTGAGTTCAGCCGGGAAGACGTTTCCCTGGCCTTGGCTTGCAGCCCACCCAGATGGCTCCCAGCGCCTCCTCCCCACCAAGGCCTCACCTAGATGGGGGGAACGCTGACCCCAATCCGAAACATTCAGATGGCCAAAACTTCTGTGACTGGGAATCAGTCACTCCCCGTCAAAGCAAAACACAGCCAAACCCCTGCGGCAAGATCTGTTCAAAAATTCCTTACTCCACCTCATTTTTTTACCCATCCCTTCCAAGAAATCGTGGCCCTCAGTGCTTAGCTCTTCGGCCATCAAAATATCCAGCTTCTGAGAAAGGTCATCGCAGAAGCCAGGCAAGCGACTCCTATTGCTGAGCAATGTCCTGTGCTCCGCTGCACTGCAGCTACAGAAGATGCGTTAAAAGGACACAATTACTGCAGCTACAAGGCTCCATCCGAAAACTGCTCATGCACATCCTCAGCTTTGTGCACCTGGAAATACTGACAAGCTCTAATGGTGGTGGTTGCCTTTCAGCACTGAGCTGCCCCTTGGACGTGTACAGCCACAGACGAAATGAGGACATCTGAGGAGTCACATATATGCTGCGCAAGCTCCATTCCTACCACAGTCATTAAGGTATGGGCTGTGAGCAGTAAAAGGTGTTCAACTGACCATGAAATGTGCAAATACTACAATAAATAGATACTTAAACACCGTCTTATTTTCATAAAATTCCTCCTTCCCATTCTACCGTTCATCTTTTGTCACCACGTTCTGTCAAGTCTTTCTGATGTAAAACAGATTTTAGTACAGCTCTAGGGAGAACGAGTAAAACATGCAACAAACACTACTCATCTCAAGTAAATCTCTACTTCTTTCCTGGTACCTAGGAAAGCTTGCATTCAAACCCTGCCATGAAATAACAATTGTACTGAATAGAGAAGACAGTAAATTCCCACTGTAGTTTAAACCCTTCTAAATACTAACCTGTGGCTGAAGATCAATAAAAAAGGTACTTTCAGGTTAATCTTCTGTTTGTTTGTTTTTATTTTGAACTTTAACTCCCTGCATTACAAATTCACAGAAAAGAAGCCAATATTCCCACAAGACTTGGTCTACTTACATTTAAGCACTAAAAAGTATTGGGAGACTTGATACGCGTGGGCCCTTCCTCGGCTTTGTGCCGCACGCACCCCTCTGCAACGCGCAGGGGCTTCCGGCCCTACACAGAGAGGAGGCTGCTCGGGTGAAGTCACAACTTCAAAGAGCAGCGGCACAGAACTGGCCAACTTGCTTGGTCATTCAAACAACTGTCAACTGAAACAAAAGCGCACCGAGGAAAGCCACGCTGGGAAAAGGATGCAAATCTGTATTGATGATCGACTTGGCTTTAACCATCTAATGTTTGCTTTTGTGCTTTTTCATCAGCGTGTCCATTTTTGCTAACTTTGAGAAGGCTTTTCTGAAGCATCAGTGAAGAAAAACCCCTCTAATTTATTAAAAAAAAAATCTCATTTTAAAAAGTCTCCTGTTTTTAAGAAACGTTAGTCATGATTGTGTTAAGTTTAAATTTCCCCCATTCTGTACTCGGTCAAAATACGCAGCAAATGCCTAAATAGTGCTTGGCCCCGGTCAGAAGCCAATTTAAACACATGCATGATACATGACATTTGGAAATCAGTTTGGTTGCAATGTGTGACCCTTTGATGTGAGCTTTCACAGTCGTTTTCAGAGCAAGGACGTATTAGTTCGGAAGTGTTATGTTTTGCCTGGCCTCAGTGGGGAAATTACAGCTGAAGCTCCTCTGAGGTTCTTGTTACCCCAAGGCTTCTGAGTGTTAATATCTTATTTGAAAATCTTAGATGAACAAGAAAGCAGCACAAAACTCATAAACAAAATACAAGCTTTCTACCATGAACCCGCTTTACAAGAACACACTAAAAATAATTACCAACAATGGGAAAAGTTGATCCACACAACACTGAACTTATTTATTGCCTCTGCATCTTCCCGTTGAACCACTGTGTCCGTGCAAGCAGTCCAAACATTCAGGTTCCCCATCCATCTTGCAGGACAAAGGTGAAAAAACACACTTCAGAAACGGCGTACGAGTGATGTGGTGTTTTTACCAAACGGCAGCACCACGCAGAGAGCCCTGGAGCAGATTTCTCTCATCTCTCAGCAAAAGAAATTTGGGAAGTCACTGAGGGCGCGCTGTCCCAGCAGTCGCACCCTGGGCTCCAGGCCCATCCGTCCTCCTGGCCGCACAACAAGCGCGTCTGGCAAAACCACGTAGGAACAGCCCTCCCTCATCTGCCATACCCTGACCCCTGCGATGCCTCCGTGGCCCCATTTACAGCTGACAGCGTTTAAGGCACATCAGCTCAGACACAAAATCATCCCTGCAGGGCGCTGCAGCTCCCGGGAAGCTCAGGAGCTTGCGATCACCAAACCCTCTCCTGTAGACACCACCTAAACAGCTTCCCCAAGATGGTGCAGGAGATGGCAGGCTGATGCTGACACCTGATCCACAGAACCCGGCTGCATCCTCCTCTCAGGTTTTGGTATTCAAAGGACGATCCCATCAGAGTCTCCCCAGCTTCAGCAACAGCAAGACAAGACACAGCCGAAGCCGACTGCTCGCAGCGCTGGTGGTGCTCACCTTGGCCAGTAAGCAAGTCCAGGTGTGTATCCTCTCACACGACCAGCATTTCTGCAGACCAACTCTGGCTTCCCTTTCATGTACACATTTCAACGTCACAGTTTAGAGAAGATGATGCACCGGCCCCTCACATTTTTAAAGGATAACAAACCCGTCAGTTGGGTAGGTGTCTCTAGGAGCGAGAGTCTCTACATATCAAACTGTAACACAAAGTTGGCTTCAGTTCTGACAGGAATAGCGTGCGAGCCTCACATGTATTAAAACCAGATGAAACAAGTCCCGATTCTTTTTGAATAGCAGAACTATTGAAGAGACCTGGTGGAGCTGAGCACAGCAGGAGTTTTAGTTGTCTATCACCGCACGTTTAAACACTTGAGGACTTTGCAATAAATGCTGAATTGAATTCACCATCAAAAGACAAAATCCATGTTCTATCTGCCAAAACCTTTAGCAGCCTCAACAGAAAATGTCACAATTGATTTCCAGCAATGGTATGGAAATAAAAAACAACATTTTAAAGTCTTTAGGGGATAGATAGACAGACAGATAAACAGCGTGACAGACAGACGGATTTATTGCTATAGGTAATTTTTACTCCTCCTAAGCAAAAATCTGGCTTCAAATGAGTTGATGCAGCTAAACAGATTAAGAAAAAAACCCAACTAATGAGTAATTTCATTTTTAAATTCTTTGATCTGTCAGAACCATCGGCCTAGAGGTATAAAGTGAACATTTTTGCAAAGCACTACTGTTTTATTTGCATTAAGGTTAAAGAGCTTCCTCTCTCTTTGACTGGTGTCAGATACAATAAACCAAAAACATTTGAAAGGAGAAAAACAACCCACCCCGAGCTATTAAAACTGCTGCTTTGGAGGCTCTATGACTCCCTCTCCATTTCTCTGACAAAGCCATTAATTATCTGTGGGCTCACTTTGCACCCACAGAACTGCTGATGGGGGCAGGTCTGCAGAGCCCCCCAGAATCCTGAGCCCTCTCGCACCTCCAGCTCTTGCTGGCCAGGAGATGCATTTTTTGTGGGAGGAGGCAGGCCTGGTATATTCACAGATTCTCTCTTCTCTCTAAATATAGCAGAATTTTTAATACTCCTGATTTAAACAGTGCAGTGAAATACAGAGAGAAAGAAACGAGAGCCAATGTCTGTAAACTCTCCAGGTTGACTGCAAGCATTTACACACGCTATTGGCAAACAGCGGCGGCTGCTGAGCTGATAAGCTGTCTACTGTGCTTACAGACAGGCTCCCATGTTTAAAAGGGCTGAGAAATAAGCAACTTTATAATACTGCTATAGGGGAATTAATGCTAATATTAGAAAAAGGACTTTGAATAACCAGGCTCTGCAAAATGCAGTCCTACTAAGCAGCAAGCTGGACCACTTTCAAAATTATCACAAGCTGTTTTCATACCAACTTTTTGACACAAACAACAGACCTGCATCCAGCATCACAGCAAATCAGATTTTGGTTTGCCCTTCTGCTTGCTGCGCTAAAAAAAAATGGTTAAAGTATTTGTTCCTACTTAAAATGGTAAAACGTCTGTGAGAACAGCAACCGGAGTGGGGAAATCATTAGCTGAAGATTTGTTTCTTTAGGGCTAAACCCACTTCAACAGGGTCAACAGAAGCCATGGTGTAGAGAGGTCATGACAACTCCCCTTCATGTCCGGGACAGCCGCGGCAGTTCACGAGCAGGAGATTTCGGCTGCTCCCACCCCAAGGAGCCTACAGGAGAACTCCCACAGGAGAAACAAACCAATCCTGGCGATCTACAAACTTCTTTTGAGATGTTTTCAAACCCTGTTGAACTTTTACTTGTGTTATGAGTCGAAATAAAGCCTGAGGGTGCTGATTCCCATGCAGGGAAATGACATTGGGCCAGCCCAGCACTCTCCTCTCTGGCCCATTACCGACTGGGATGTCCAGCACCCTCTGCTTTGTCATGGTTTAAGTTCACCACCAGCTACAGGGGACTCATGGGATGCTTCATCATCACCATTTATCTCTTTCTTCAAGTCTATGAGTGCCTTAAGGAACAAATTCAGACTTAATCTCTCAGATACAGCTTCAAAAAAAGACAAGGATCTCCTTAGGTCACTTCAGTACTTGGCCCTCAACCTCTATTTTCACTGTGCTGTCTTCAAACACAGCCCTCAACCTTACTGTCACCGAGACTTTCCTCCTGCCGTCCCACTGAACTGATCCTCTTCCTCTCTTTCAGCCTGGTTCTGCCATGCCATGCGCTGCTTTTCCCCTCATCCACGCTCTGAACGCTCGCACGCTCACACACGCGTAGGCCCCCATCATCACGCTACGGACAGAGCTTCAGCAGCTCCTCCACATCATCACCCTTTAGCTTCTTGCTGAAATCACCCTAATGACTCCAATTCTCTCATCCACAGAAGGGAATGGTTCCCCAAGACAGGCCCAATGCCTCCCTCACCCGTCACATGCCGCTTCTCCAACGCGTAGCCCAAATGGGTCCTTTTGTAGAGCCTTATATCTAATTTGCAGTCCACTATCTCTCTATCTCTTTCAGCCTTAAGGCTTTTACAGCTTCTGCGCCCATGTACGTCTGCATTTCAGATTATATTTCTCTGGATGCATTAGCCTGGACTTCTTCCAAGATGCTCTTGTTTTTTATTTCCTGCTCTCAGTTCTATTTGTTTTCTTAGTGGCACTGCTTTGCATGGCCCTTTTGAGTCCGTCTTTGCTGCGTGACTCACTTTATTGTCTCCTGCAGATTTCATTAGCACAATTCTCCATCTCATTGTGAAGTAGGGCTGAATTTCACACATCGTTCGAGCTTTCCACAAAACATCTTCTTGCAAGTTAGCACTGTCCTCACCGTTTGCTTGGGCAGACACCATAGTCCCCAAAATGAAAGATCTTGGGGTAAGAGAATCTGCCTAAATAGTCCAAGTTTCCTGAAGTGCTATGAGGAAAACGCTAACAGTGTTAGAGGAGCAGGGTATGTTAACACCATTAGCTCCTGGAAGATTTTGGTTTTTCCCATGACCTGTTTTGTTAGGTATTTGAAGGTAACTCCTGCCAGGAACAGATGGTGTTCAAGCAGACAACTGGCAAGAGATCTAGAAGAGAGCATGGAGATGGTGGTGAGTGTAAGTCTGGCCAGCTATCCAAAAATCGGTATGAGTACAACAGGAGCTGCCAAAAGGCATTGTTTCTGAAAGAAAATGTAAGTAGGACAAACGAACCTGTAGGTGAGGAAATTTAAGAAACTTTCTGATACAAGGATGGTGCCTTATCTATTAGCTCCATTTCTGAAGCATTTGTACCTGCGGATGGTTGGAAGTCAGCAAAGCTTTGACGTGTGCTTGTATATACGAATATTATAATGATATTCCACAGACGCGATGGGACAATTAAAACAGCAGAGAAGAGAAGCACTTTTTGAGAAACACTTAAAAACAAACAAACCTTAACCCTCCCCAAAATGCTGAATAAATTTCTTGCAAATTTTCACTCCAGCATTATCCTACTTAAGACTTAAAAAAAGGATAATACAGAAGACCTTCAAATGAACTACACTATACATTATGTATATGTTTCAGATAATCCCCGCTAACTGTCCAAAACCGTTTCATTTTCAGAAATTGCACACTCCTCCAGCATAAACATTACTAATGATGAAAACTAAAACCAGAAGGGATTCATCTCCTTTCTAATGCTAAACATTGCACAAGTAACTACCATCTCTGTAATCTTAATGCTGCCTCAACACAACTTCTAAAATTGAATACAAAATTGAGAATAAATTGTGAGGAGATTGCACTTCAAGAGAACTGTTGCCAGTAATCTCCTAATAAGACCTGTCACTTTGACCTTCATGCATATTTTTTTAACACCTTCACTTGCTGCAATGTTTGTGTGAGTCTAAGTGCAACGAGGAGCCCATTTAAGAAACCCTTGTGCATTACGCCTCAACAAGCCACAAGCTTGAAATATCCATGGAACCGTTTAAAATATTTACAGCCACCAAGGTCAAGCCCTGGGCAGATCCTGGACAGAAATCTATCACACTCTGAGAACTGGAAATATTTCCTTCAAACCTATCCCCCTCAATAAGTATGCTGGACACAGACTTCAGAATATTGTTTTAAACAAAACCTGCAGATACAGGGAAACTAACACGGAATATGTTTTCTCTCTCTGTAACTCACCTCTCTGCAACTCACAGCCAACATTAATCTTTACAATGTCCCCTATAAAATGTAGGTGTCAGGGGTCCTAACCACAAGATTTCCTGCCTTTATTCTGAATTTCTGTATTTCTGGGGAGCAGGGGATGCTGCGGGTGGGAAGCCAGAGGCAGCATTACAATTCCACGTGCCAAGCACTGCGGCAGAAAAGCCCCATAAAGCTGTTTACCAAAGACAGCCCTGGCCCGCCACTGCTCACCAGGACCACAGCAGCTGCTGCACTTCAGGTCGTGCTGTAACTCATAGTACGGCTGCAGGAGCTCCACTAAATGTCCAGAGGTTTCATCACCCTCACCGTACACCAGCCCCGTATTTGTCTCATATCAGTGCAAACACCTCCTGTTTCATGGATACACAGGCAACTCCACATTTTGGAACGACACAATTAGTGCAGAATTCATTTTTTGCCCTTAAGCATCCCTCCTCGGCACAGGATCTTTAAATGGTTTCGGTTAGGGTATCGTAAGCAAGGTCAAATGGGTTTTGATGTCAAGATGATATTTTCATAATTGAGTAACTCAGGAAAAGTTCTTATTTTATGCAGGTAGCATTCTGGCAACAGTTGTTTGCTCTGTTCCTCCCACTTAAACATGTTCCTTCTCATTCTAACCAACAACTGAATGCTACAGAAGAGCTACAGAGCCCACAAAATGATACTTGCACAACCATTACCTAAACGTTTGCTGTGATCTAGGCAATAATTAAAAACCATTAAAAAACAAGTCAACAGGCTGACCCAGCATCAGCCTCAGCCTTTTCAGGCAACAAGAACTGTCACTAAAAGTGACAACTTTCTGGCTCATCAAGACATTGGCAAAAAAAAGGCCCCAAGAAATCTCGTAATTTTTTTAACAAGACCCTAGTCTATCTCACAAGTGAGGTTTTCCACTGCCAGATGGTCAATAGGAATGCTAATGGAAAGAGTTGAAGCTGAAATAAATCTGCCACTTTTAATCAATCACAGACAACCGTGTCATCAATAAGCAGCTCGTGTTATGACAAACTCTTTGGTTTGCTACAAGCAAAGCTGATAAAACGCATCACACCTACGGATTCGCTGCTGATAAAGGGCAACATCAACGCGGGCATTTTTGAGGGTTAAAGATTATTCTTTC
>NW_010184877.1:0-21891 GCF_000695765.1 Mesitornis unicolor | reverse complement strand
CCCTAGCAACGCTGTGGTTTTGGATTCACTCTGAAAAACTGCTCAAAAGAACAACAGTTTCTAAATGTTAGAAGCTATTTAGATAGTAGCTCAGTTGGGGAAAAAAAAAGCCACCAAAAATAAACCCCCTCAAAACACCAAAATTCCTCTTAAATCAGCTACTGCGTAATAAGAATTCACTCCTTATTTCCAAGTCTTTGTCTACACACACAAGGTGCATTCTCCACCATATGGAAAAGAGAATCATAAAAGGATAACTGTGCGACAGACTGATAGTCTACCCATCTCTCTTCGACTCCGCTCCAGCTCCTCCAAACATCCAGGGACCGCAAAACCCAACAGAGGCAGAAGTTACAACAATGACCACATTCTGATGCTCTTTGTGAGTATCCGAAGTAGGAAGAGGAAACCCAAAGGAGTTCTGCCACCAAAGGGGAAGGAGTTGACCATGTTCCACGCAGGCATCAGCTGGCCAAGAGCTACCAAAAACCCGTCTCTGCTTGCAGGAAAGGCTCACAGAGGAGAGCTGCAGCTCGTGCTCCAGAGGAGAAAAGCAATGACCAAGGGAAAGATCACGGCAACCAGTAGGAAACCATAGGCTTTGCTAGTTCCACTGCTCATGGCACAGGCTGCTTTATAACCATACTTTAAACAGAGGCTTCCAATCTGGCCTTGGCAGGAATCGTGTCTTTTTGCTTTCACTGCCTACTGCCCATCAGTGCTTTGAAAGATAATTGCAAAAACAAGACTCTACGATTAGGCTAAGGAAATCTAATATCTTCCCAGTTTGGAGGCAACATGGCATTCAACATGTTGAATGCATGGCATTCAGTTCCTTGAAAGAAAAAAGAATAAATGACAAAAGTTACTACAGCACAAGAGCAAACGAGTCATTTCGAATTCACTTATGGAGACGCAGGAAATTATAATCAGCCCAAACTTCGTAACCTGTCTATCAGTACAGCAATAAATACATTGCTAAAGATGCTTCTCCCTCCTTGACAAAGTACAAGCCCCCAGCATTTAACCTGTGAAGACCAGAAGTCAATGCAAAAACTTCCAAGCTGGTCTTGCAACTCTCACTGTGCAAAATCATGCTGACACACACACTCCTCATCACCCAGCTGAGAGAGATGTCACCTTTTAATGCTGAGCATCGGACACAAGCAGTCGCATTTGGCTTGGGTTTTTTTTGCTTGCTTTGTGCTTGGTTTTTTTTTTGGCATCCACCCCAGTGTAACTGTGCTGGCCAGGATCACCCTTCAATACCATTCTGAAGGGATATCGAACTGTGTGTGCACACAGAGAACACTGTTGATCCATTTTATGAAGTAATGAATGCCAGTACGAGTATCCCAATGGCTTCGAAATTTAAAACCTGCAATTTTTATTCCAGTAATAATACTGTGAAAGATAATATGTTAGAGTTATTATAGACTGTTGCAGCACCATAGATTAGTCTCCCAGTATTGATCTTCAGGAGACCAAACAGCAGATACGTGAATGTTTCCTACAGTTTAATCAGTGAGCACCTTTCAATGTTTCTGAGTTATTTTCTTCTCCACTTTCTTATTTAATATTTTTTGCCCTTTTGAAGTTCTAAGGAAAAGAAAATTATTTTTTCCTTTTCACGCAAAAGGAAAGATTCTTCTTCTAGATTTTGAGAGATTATTGTCAAAGCGGCATCTAGGAGCTTAAGTTGGACAGAAGGGCAATAAATAACACTGAAACACACTTGAGAATAGCTAAAGAAAAACAAAATCATTAAACACAAGTGTGATGCCCATCCTAAAAAATATCACACAAAAGAAAACAGAGGACGATATCTGCAGCAATAGCAACAGTCAGCACGCTTAGTGACCGATCAGGGAAAGCTGCAGCACAAATTGGCAAAAATTCAGACATTCTTAAGTAGATTGTTTTACCATTTCCTTCCAAAAGCGTGCACAAAGCCTCAGGACACCCATTGAGTCAATGACCTGCCTCGTTAGGGACCTGCCTCGTTAGGGACCGAGTCTCCCAGTTCTTTGCAGTGCTTGCACATGAACCAAAATACACATTGCTCCACTGCTTGACAGCGTGAGCCAAAGTCCACCGAGGTCAGTGGGACAAAATCCAGCCCTAGGTATGACACAGTGCAGAAAATCTTAACGTGAGCCATTAACAGAAGACCTGGATGATTAAAATGACTCACCTCAAGCATTCCCCATCTCGTCTGAATGCCAATTCTAAAGCAGCTGTGTTTAAATTCATCTCTAAAAACTCTCTTGAATATCAGTGCTTCTACAGCTCCTGGCTTTGACCCTTTGGTTATGGTGGTAAACTGAGAGTGTTTAAATCATTTCGGATTTACCCTGTTAAGTGAATTTAAACTGGAAGCTGGCCAGATATCTCTGGAGCTGTGATGGGGAGCATGGTGCATAGGCAAGAGGAGCTCTGCTGTTGAAAGCGCTTTAGTAAAAGATAAGTCTTCCAATAAAAGCCTAAAAATCCTGATCAACCTTTAAAATTACTTGAAAGTAGAGCCTAATACAGGTACCCTCAGCTCCACCATGCCTCCAACAGGGTATGCCCAGCACAGACAACAGCACCACATCAGCTCTTAAAACTGTGGTCTGCAGAGAGGCAGGGTATTAAATGCCTTGATTTCTGTGACAGAAAAAGTCTTAGCTATTTCATTTGCTTTAAAATGGGTTTTAAAATGAAATCAGCAGATACTGAAATTGAAAAGAAAGGGTAAGTAATTTAGACAAAAATGCATCTGTTACTGTGGCTGGCCTCTCGCAAGTACTCTGCAAAAACCACCTCAAATCTGGACTTCCCCGAGTTGCAAATCCTATCATCAAATGCTGGACCATTAACTGGAGTTTTCTAGTGTCTGGGTGTCACCAAAAAGTTAGTACAACGCTCTGCTTAATACCTGCGAGCTACTGAAGCAGCAACAAAACAATGAATATATACTATACTGCAAGCCCCCTCAAGGCCTTGAGTCTCAGGATTCCCTGCTGCTTTATAATTTAAGAACTTATGTTTTAAGGGGTAATTTTAAGTTGCAACCCATAGCTAATAGAAAACTACAGCCTAATAATCATCTGATATAGAAACGCGCTCTGCCAATTCTCCCAATGATATAGAAAGAAATGCATAAACCCTGCATTTTCCTCCAACAGCTATTTAAAGCATTTTTTCTGTAAAATTTGTTGTTTTATATATACAGACACAAGCATATATATACACACACATATATGTATACATGTATACACAAATACATATATGTACATATGTGTACATATATACATACACGTCTATATGTACACTATATATATACATACATACACACACACACATATATACATGTATATATACATACACACATATATATATAAATGCCAGAACCTGAAGAGATTAGAGATAAGGAGGAAGTTCTTTACTGAGAGGGTCGTCAGAAGCTGGAACAGGCTGCCCAGGGAGGTGGTGGAGTCACCATCCCTGGATGTGTTTAAAGAGCGGGTAGACGAGGTACTTAAGGATATGGTTTAGGGGGTAGACAGGAGCGGTTGGACGTGATGATCTCAGAGGGCTTTTCCAACCGAGCCATTCTGTGATTCTGTGATTTCTGCTTGGCAGAGAGGGACCTGGGGGTGCTGGTTCACAGTCGGCTGAACATGAGCCAGCAATGTGCCCAGGTGGCCAAGAAGGCCAACGGCATCCTGGACCACATCAGGAACAGTGTGGCCAGCAGGAGCAGGGAAGTCATTGTGCCCCTGTACTCGGCACTGGCGAGGTCACGTCTTGAATGCTGTGTTCAGTTTTGGGCCCCTCACTACAAAAAGGACATTGAGATGCTGGAGCATCTCCAGAGAAGGGCAACAAAGCTGGTGAGGGCTCTGGAGCACAAGAGTCATGAGGAGCTGCTGAGGGAGCTGGGGTTGTTCAGCCTGGAGAAGAGGAGGCTGAGGAGACCTTATTGCCCTCTACAACTGCCTGAAAGGTGAGGTGGGGGTCAGTCTCTTCTCCCAAGCAACAAGTGATAGGATGTGAGGAATGGCCTCAAGTTGCACCACGAGAGGTTTGGATTGGATATTAGGAAAAATTTCTTCACCAAAAGGGCTATCAGGCATTGGAAGGGACTGCTCAGGGAAGTGGTCAAGTCATCATCCCAGGAGGTATTTAAAAGACAGGGAGACGTGGTGCTTAGAGACATGGTTTAGTAGTGAGCAGGTAATGGTTGGAGTTCATGATTTTAGAGGTCTTTTCCAACCAAATGATTCGATGGTTACTGTGTGCTGAAAGACAAATTTATATGTGATTTCAGTACCTTCGTGTTTTCTGTAGTTGAATAATGAGTTATTTATCCACTCCTGCATAAAACACAAGAAGCACCTGAAAAATGGCAACTCAGTAGAAACAGCAAATCATCCAAACAAGTTCGGGCACACGCAGCCCAGAGCCGGGTTTCCCATCCATCACGCTGGGAGCTGTGCACTGTTGTTCCACAGCGGGGTTTGGGATCCCCGGCCTGCCCTACAGCCAGGGCCACATTGTTGGTGCCAGCGGGCGAAGGCTCCGGAGCAGGCAGGCTGCTGCCTCCCGATAAATCACCCCGAAACACAACGGGGCTCTGGGACACAACGGCGTCTTCGGCCCCTTTTGATGTTGATGGTTTTTCTGATCTCTTCAGGTTAGATTGAGAGAGAGGCAGCCAGGGTCGGCAAAGGTCAGCGAGATGAGGTTGGTTTTTACAGAAACCTTTCCCTTCCAAGACCTTTCTGGCTGGTCAGTCACTTGACAGTAAGTTATTTGGCATTATACAGAATTTATGATTTCTTATGGCTTACACACACCACGCTTTACATTCGACTCAGTTCACTGGTTACAAAAAAAACCCCAAAACCCAGTGGTTTTAAATCCCTAATTAGCCCTTTCTTTGCTTTATCTTCCCTTCATGCTTCCCTTCCCTGGTTTTTTGGGGGCTTTTTTGTTGTGGGTTTTTTTTTAAAGTTTTATTTTTAATTTTTTTTCCTTACATAGAACAGAATTCAGTTTTGTCATTTCATGCTTTTAGATTTGATGAACCAGTATTTAGGTTTATTTTCATGACATGCATGACACAGTCTATAGGAGCCATAAAAGATCAATGTATGCAATCCAGTTAAATTATTTCATTACCCCCATGCTTGCGTGGTGAAAAGGAACAAGAATACCTTAAGAAATAACAGGAAAATGAAAATATGGATGTATGGATAAAAAGAAGTTCTACTCCTACAGAGACTGAAGGAAATCTAAGGTGTATGTACTCGGAACTTTTCCCATGACGAGACTGAAGCTTTTTCAGCAGGCTTGTCTCTCATACTTTTGCAGTATATCTGTTTTGACTTCAAAAATAAGAATAAGTTATATAAAATCTGACAGGAAAGCCTAATAATTTTTCTTATATTCTGGACTGCCCAAAGGTCAAAATCCCATTTGGACTGAAGGAGGTTGTCGGCAAAGACAGCCCTTGTTTCACCAAGGTGTTCAGAAGATTTGGAGAGGTGTGGCAGGGGCAGTATCACACACACACCAAAAGGTAGGGATCTGCACTGCCACATCAGCTGCACAAAGAAGTTCATCTTCCTTCTACTCTCCTTCCACCATTTTTTTTCTGTAGTATTTCAAAAGGCATTAATAAAGTGCAAACATGTTTAAGACGTGCTATATTTGCATATCCACTTTTTAAGCCGATATTGCTTGCACACGGCTTACTTGGCAGGAAAAAGAACAAGTGTCTAAAACACCTTCAGTTAAGTAGCACATTTAGGCCTGGAAATAACACTTAAACTGGCTTACTACAGCCCCAACTGGAAGGGCTCATCTCTGCCTCCAGGAGCTGGGCAGCAGGCGAAGCTGCCTTGTAACAACCACTCATATGTTTTAAACCACCCTGATTTCTGTCTTGCTTCTCTTCATCCAATAATTTGATTCACTGTTGACTTTAATCTTCTTAATTCATCAGGTGGCTGGCTGATTCAACTACAGCTTTAATGTGACAACTGTCACACTCAACTTCAGCAACAACAGTTCCAGTTAGGATTCCAAATTATTTTGTTTCTTTATTGCTGCACGATAAAAAACCACGCAGGAGCATACAGAGCCATTTTTCTATTAAAACTACCATGTCTCTGCTCTAGACAGGCAAAGATAACCTTACAAAATAAACACGCCAGCCACTCCATTCTGCGTCCAAATCTGTACGCGTGTCCTTCATACTTCGCATCTCAAAACACTCGGATTAAATATGTTGATAACTTCTTAAAAGAACACTATGCTGTAAAGTAGCGTGTATTTCTTTCACATAAATACCACATCTAAAACCGTTTCTGCATAAAGACAACAGACTCTTAAATACATGCCCAGTGCTTCTGTTCCGTATGGTGCCTGGGGGTGCTCTCAGGGTCCAAGAACCTTCCAGTGCTCCAGTTCACAGAATCACACAGAATCACAGAATCGCTCGGTTGGAAAAGCCCTCTGAGATCATCACGTCCAACCGTTCCTGTCTACCCCCTAAACCATATCCCTAAGTACCTCATCTACCCGCTCTTTAAACACATCCAGGGATGGTGACTCCACCACCTCCCTGGGCAGCCTGTGCCAGCTTCTGACGACCCTCTCAGTAAAGAACTTCCTCCTTATCTCTAACCTGAACCTCCCTTGGCACAGCTTGGTGCCGTTTCCCCTTGTTCTATCCCCATCACCTGGGAGAAGAGACCAGCACCCACCTCTCTCCAAGCTCCCTTGAGGCAGTTGGAGGTGGTGCTGAGGTCTCCCCTCAGCCTTCTCTTCTCCAGGCTAAACAAGCCCAGTTCCCTCAGCCGCTCCTCATCAGGCTTGTTCTCCAGAGCCCTCCCCATCCTTGTGGCTCTTCTCTGAACACGCTCTAGTTCAGCGAGGTTCCACTCAACTCTTGAGCATCAATACAGATTTCAAATCTACTGCACCATGCCACGCATGCTCTATAGCAGCATGAGTAACTTTTCAGGTGAAAAACACAGGGAGTAAGGAAAATGGATGTAAAAGTCGGTGGTTTCCTCCCTTGCTTCATTCTGGGTCACAAGAAAGGGGTCTGTGACAGGAGAGCAGGGGATGTGCTGTTAACCAGTGGATGGGCAAGTTTCCTTGGTTCCTGCATGCCCTAAACACAGCAATGGGGTTGTTCAGTCTATGGGTGAGTAGCATTGGAGGAAGGGGAGAATGCTGGGCAGAAATTTCTGATTCACAATAAATTGGAAACCCAACAACAGAAGAAAAACTTAAATTCGCTGCACATATCTTCCAAGCCCACATTTAGAAATTATCTCAGCACGTTTCATCCTATATTTAGTAACAACTGCAGCAAGGTAAAACTGGAAGCAGTCGGCGCACCAGAAGCATCGCTAGGTAATGGAACAGCACTTACATAAATGACTGAGTTACAGTACACCGGCCAATTTAAAACTAATTATGTAGATGCTGTTGAGTATTATGTGAACAAACAGTACTCTAAGTTTTGCAACAAACTGCTCTAACTTTCCAATACCTTACCCAGCCATGGTGAAAGAATTGCAGCCATAATCACAACAGTTGCCAGCTATCTGGTCCAGCAAGGCGTGCAAGCATCCAGAAATACAACGCTTCACGTGACTGCTCTCCTAGTTCGGGTATTAGTCTTAGTAAAGTAACGTGTGCTGTGTTGTAGCGAGAAAAAGCCAACTTTTTGTTTGTTTTGTTCCTTCTCCTTCAACATTTGCAAACATTCAACTTCATCTGCAAACCTAAAACACATCAGACGTACACTCCCCTTGGTTTATGACAAAAACAACGAGCAGATATTTACCGTAAAGACCAACGAGCAGACCCTGCTGGACCAGGGTCAAATGACAATCAATTCAGAAACCAACCATTTTCCACCCACGAAAACACAAAGAAATAAATGAGAAAACAGACCGAAAAGGAGCGTTTCACAGCGCTGCAGCACTCTGAGCCGTGACAGCAGGACACGCACCTCTAGGGTGTGACAACAAGAGCCATAACACTCCCGATTTCTTTGTTTCTTCCCACTCTCCTCACCCCCCACATCACATATAGCTATTTTTGCTAACACGCTATTAAAGTTCAAGAGACGGCACATACATATTTATGTCAAGTCTCCCATTAGACCCACTGAGTGCAATTTGGAATAAAAAAAAGCTCGCAGAGCATTTTCTTATAACCAACCTGAAAATGAGAACATAGACAAACAAGGCGCTCGCAATCCAACCGTCACACAAAATTATCTTCTGGGCTAAAATTGCTCCTGTTCGGTCTTAAAACGCAAGGCAAAATTATTTCAGACAGTCACAGCATTTTTGCACTGCCCATTCGACCTCCCCTGGAATCCGGCAAGGAGACAATTTTCTTGAGTGGGAGGCGGAAAAGCAATATCCAATTTGTATTAAACAAACAAGAAGGCTGCTGTAAAAATAAGGAGACTTGACCTGGGTCTGGGCCACGAGGTCGAGCCAAGATCAATGACTTTTTAGTCTGAAGCTGAAGGCATTCGAATCATTTGGGGTAAATGGAAATGAGCACTGGATTTGGCAGACGCTTGCTATTGCCGAAACGCTCACACAAGCCTGCGTGTGTCCTCACCCAGTCTTGCAGGGTTTATTCATACATATTTCTCAGAGGTTCCCGTAAGTCCAAATAAATGACGGCTCACGAACGCTCCTCTGCAGCCCCAGCAGACCATGCTCCCTTATCCTCACACTACACCAAATTTTGACAATAACAAATATCTGTGCTATAAAATCTGAATGCTCATAATGAATGACGCACAACTAGAGATTTGCAGCATCACTGAACTTCGATAAACTGGTACGGTTCACATCGAGAAGGCTTTTTTAATGTTATTTCTCCTATCGTTGTGCTGTTCCAGGGACACTTCTCTCCAATTTAACAGAGCGGAAATGCAGGCGGGTTTCTTGCCATACCGAAATTTCGGCATTTTATTCCAGTAACGAAAAACGAACGACTCCAAAACTGGAGTTCTCAGGAAAAATGCTCCATTTTAATAACAACAAGCGAGGAAACCTTTAACTTCATTTCTCTTAACTCACCAGCAGAACAGGCGGAAAAGGGGGAAACAATTCTGTCACTCACCTCTTGCAGGGGGAAGGAAAGGATTGAGGGGGGAAGGATGAAGGGATGAGCTTCGGGGTAACCTCACCCTAACGAACCGATGCTGCACGGCGGGGAAGTGCAGAGCTGCTGGAGGAACTGCCGAAATGAGCTGGCTTCAGCGGCTGCAGCAGCTCCTTTCTCAGCGGTGTGGAGCACAACCATGTGAAACGCAATCTGTACATGTCTTATGGTTAATGTAGCCGTATTTGCAGGGGTATCAAGCCCATCAGATGTGAAGAAAAAAGGCTGGGGGCGACTGACCTTCAAAACAGCCTGAGTAATGAGAACAGACGTCACATCCTGACATGGATGGGTTTGGGGAACTGGTTATTCCTTTTTTAAATCTTTTTTTTTTTGAGAAAAAAGTCTTTCCCCATCCTTCTGTCCAACCTCAGTGTCACAAGAAATGACTCTGAGGGTAAAGGGATAACCTGAGGTACTGCTGCCCATGCACTGCACTGGGTCCTGCCTCCTCAGTCTCTCGGTGGCCTTCGCTCAGCTCCACGTCCACTCAGGAGAGCGGTGCTGTGCACAGAAGAAATGCATTTTTCCTCCCGTGTCCTCACTTAATGAAGAGAGAAAGGCTGCTGGCCCTCACACTTTAGTGTTCAGAAGTTAAAAGGACGCACTCATTTTAAAACAAGTTGGGTCAGATATGTTTCTTTCCCATTTTTACCTCTGATTTATCTCCTTATTACAAAAGGCTTCTCAGCTCTTACGACAGCAGTAACCTGCAGCATCAGCCAGGTTTCAGCATTACTACAGGCTTTACTAGATCAAATCCTCAAATCAACTGTGAACATGTAAATGCACGTGTCAGCTCCTTTCAAGGTCATTTGTAAAGCTCTCCCCCACACAAGTAACTTTAATAAGGAGATGCATGACTTGAGAAGCAGAACCTTGGAAGCCTTGAATTAATTTTTTCTTGGCTCTGCTTTTTGTAAATAAAATACTAAACATAATTGGTATAAGCTTGTCCCTCTAAAAGTTACAAGACTGGAAAATGCTGGTAAGATTTATTTTAAGTGGAGGCACTTATCAAATGTCACCGTTGTCCTGTTCAAAATGAGTAATCATTTGATTAACCTTTGATTTAAATGATTATATACCACAGCAAAGCATAAACATACATAAAATTACACTCCAAAGAAATTCTCAAAGCGCAGATCACATAAGAAAACAGTTATGTCGAAGTGGTTAGAGAATTCATTTACCACGTACATAGCATTCAACCCAAGAGCTGACTCCACACGCTCAACGGGAAGGCTCCCACCACATGTACCTTCATACCCAGCAACCACAGCCTGGTTCATCCCATAGCCAACACGAGACTGCTTCCAGAGGAAACACCAAAAATATCAGCCAAATGATAATCAAACTATGGGAGAAACTGCAATCTCCACACGCACCACCACTGTCTTCTGTACGGAATTTTATTCCAGATGGGAAACTGGAGCTAGCGCGTTAGTCACATATAGAAAGAAGGCCTGAAGCAGCACAAGACTAGAAATAAAATTTAATATCTCACTTTGAGTAAACACACATGAGTTTCAAGCCATCTAACAGACATCAAAGCAGAGAGAGGAAAACAGGATATCAAAGGTAAATTAGACAAAGAGCTGAAGGCAACTGTGAAAAATAAAAATATATGGTGCAAAAATTAAAGCACACAAAACCACTCCTAAGATCCCATCCCAAAGGGCCAATTTGTACAGAGAATGCACAGCATCAAAGCTAGCACGGAAAAGACTCTCTCTCAAAAGCTTCGTGTCTGCCAAACACGGGGACTTCTGACACCCAGGAATCCCTTGGATTATTCAAGCTCAGCTTTGTTTCACGTAAGTTGGGACTGATCTGAGTAACCTGGAAAACATGAACTCACGCTCCTCCCTTCCACAAACACCAGTCCCATAATGTAAAATCAACTGCAAATACTGTGCACTGAAAACCTCTTTGCCTTGGACTTATGAAAGTAAATGATAAGCCATGACCAACGTGGAACAAGCGTTCAGGACAACCAGAGGCAGGAGCAGCCAGCCAGGACGCGACACAGCACTCAGCACAGCGCTTCACCCACCTACACCATAGAACTACAAAATGCAGGGCTTACCTACCCACCCACCCACAACTTCACCAAAAATAATCTGGCAAAGCCAACGAAATCCAAACAGATTTCTGTTTTACAGAGTAATACTCCCCTTCTGGATGCCAGGAAGGGCCAACTGTAAATGTGGGTGGGAGCTGGGGGGAGCTGGGGGCAGTGCCCCCGTGGCCTCACTGCAGGGCACTCTGTGTCCCCAGGCTCCCTCTGCTGCGTGGGATCATCAGGCTCCTGCAAAGCACCCAAATCAGGCTTCTGCCTATGTTTTACTCCCCTGGGGGGATGCGATTCCAATTAGAGCCAAGAAGGTACCAAGTCATTTATCGGGTTAAATGAGATGCCGAACGCTAGGCTGTAGGGAAGTATTCCATACGTTCTCCTTAGACAAGAAAGGGATTTTTCTGGGGTCATGACACCCACTGACAAGCCAACAAAACTGCAGCCAGAGCAGATGCTAATGGAAAGCGTGCATCCCAGGGCAGGGACTCGAGCAGCAGCACAAGTCCCTGGTACCGCGGGTTCACGGCTCGCAGCACCCACATCCCGTGGGTGCACTCCTCCAAAGCACCGGTGGAGCCACGTGCCAACGTGTACGAGCAAAACGAATGGTCTACAAACACAAGTGAGACCATGCGGAGAATGTGGAGGTTAATTTCCAAATCCAATCAAACCTGAGATCTCTGCCAAGGCTTTTGTCATACTCGTAGCAGGCATGATTTGGTTTTCTATTATATATTCATATGCTTCCATTCAGAACAACCTTGTTTCATTACAGCGGGTTCAGCTGTGCTTCGCAGTCCTGCTTCATTTCTTCCTAGGCAAATTCTTCAGGAGATTAACCTGACACATTTATTCCCCCGGTGATATATCCTGTCTTTTCTGATATCGTTACCAATTTCAAGCACACAGCAATAAACAGGCTTAAAATTTTCAAAAAGTAGTGACTTGAAAGCTTTCTTGTTGCCACATTTTCTTGGTACAACACATTTCACTTCACAAGTAATGCCGTAAGATTCAGCTCAAGCAAACACAAAATAAATTATTAAGCTTCTAACCAAAAGTTTCCAGACCTAAAACCCCACTTGGCTGGACGAGAAGAGCTCCAGCGCCCGACACAGCTCCAAGAGGATCTCAGGTTTTAAGCAGCTCCGAGTGGCAATTGTTCTTTTCTAGGAGTTCACCATATTATTCTTATGCTTCATACAGGCAGAAGACATTGTGAAGATAAACTGTGCAACTGGTAATTGAAATTAAAGTTGCAGCATCTATTACAGTAACATCCACTGCGCCGCATCTCGAACACGCAGAGAATGAAACGGCTTCTGCGTACGAAGCACCAATCGTGACTCTCACTGGAACAAAAACGCATTAAGAGAAGAAATGAAACACATTTACACAACATAAAATTTCCTAAAACTACTTACATTGTCATTACCAGTCTTCTACCATCTTGACAGATACAATAAGTAAAACTCCAGTATAATTCTGGGAAATGTGTCGGAGAAAAGCACGACTTTTTCTTAAAACTCTAAAAGCTGCACAGCATTCACGATGAAGAAAGCTGCTTGAAAATCCAGTTTGCTTCTGAAAATGCTGATGTATATAAAAAGGAGGAGTCTGAATCCTCTGCTTGAAAATCCAGTTTGCTTCTGAAAATGCCGACGTATATAAAAAGGAGGAATCTGCATCCTTTTTGGAAGAACTCTTTGAAAGCACCCTCCTAACAAAATTTCAGAAAATACCAAACATTTCCAAGATTTCAGAATTAGGATTTTTTAATGAAATACTATGTAGATAAACTGTATCACCTCTGGAATCCAAGTAACCATTCCGTGATTATAGCAGTACCAAAGCTATACTAAAAGGGCCACCAACGAAAAGAACGTCCAGTTCAATCACGCTCCTGGGACCATGCTCAGCGTTCCGGCTCTTTATAAACTTCTCGCAAATCAGCAACTTTTTACAAGAGTGTAAAATTTGCTCATCATCATCACATCAGTACACAAAAGCTTTTCCAATACTTTAACAGACTAACACGGCCACTGCTAGTTCATGTCATACTACAAAGAGAAAAAACACCCAGAGATCACACCACGTCTGGCTGGGTTGACCACTTTTTTGGAGATAAGCTGTCTGGAAATAACGGCGCAGGGCATTTCACAGCAAGGGATGAAGCTCAACTTCCTACTTCCAAGGTGCTGCACACTGCACGTGAAGATGATTCCTGAAACACGCGACAAACTTGGCTTCAGCATCTGCCCCAGTCTGGTGAGGCATGGAAAATCCTGGCTTGCAAACGGAAAGCAATAGAGATATTTCTTTAGTAAAAAATCTACTTTCCTACCTTCTAATTAATTGAGATCAGGACTAAATCAGTAGCTCTTTAAAGTCTGACTATAACACAGATGAACTGAGGGACCAGGTCAAAACATGGCTATGCAAGGTGCTACTGCAGTCAAATGGAGCTTCTTAAATATTTAAGATATAGAAAGCCAAGCAGGCAGGACAGTAAATCACTGCAGACCAAAGCAAGGTCTCTGCAATGCCTCCTGGATAAAGACACATTATGCGCTTCATTCATTTTCTAATGAGCAATGTTCAGGGGTTTTATTATTATTAATTGCATATAAATTACCATGATTTTTGTATCGCTGGGGAAGTATTTAGCCATTCACCTCTCAAGAGGAACGATGTTGAACAAAGGCAACGAGCGCACAGCACACGAGAACAATGCAGAAAACAGAAATTTATGCATGCGATTTAAAAGGCATGGCATTTAGACTACTAGCAAAAAAACCCAAAAGTGTATTATAAATCTTTAATTGTAAGGGGAAAAAAAAAAAGTCCAACTAATGGTTTGCCAAGTCCCTGGTATTAGTTAAGCAAGGACACTGCCAGCTTCTGGAGTGCGAAACCTTCTCAACTCGTGTATCTGCACGTAACCCCCACCTCCTCTGAAGTGCTCTGCTGCAAAATTCATTGTATCCGAGATCTGCTAATCATCATCAGGAAACTCTGTTATGCATCTTAAGGACGCACTTTAGGCTCTCAAGAGGAAAAATAAACATGTTTTATTAGCTGCTTTTGGAAAATACTGATTTGTATTTATTTAGAAACCTTTTCAAGTTGCACCACTGTTAAATTAAATATTTATGGCATGATCTTCCAAGGAGTTTAGCACCTGTCAAGAGTTTCTCATGCTGATTTCAACAGGAGCTCCAAGTACCCAGCATCTCTGCAAACCTCAGGAGTGACAAGGTTGGTCCATGGCGAAGCAGCTTGAGCGTGGATGCTACTGCTGAGCTCTGAAGTGCAACCGGGATCCTGACTGCCCCTGCTTCCCATCACAGCACTTCCTTTCAGACAACTGAACCAGCTCTATTTTACTAGAAATATCAGAAAGATGACTCATTAATGCCTGTTAAATCCAAATAAAGCAGAGGCTAAATGCTGTTAGTTGATCCTCAATACATCTTCACTTTCCTTCACTAGTGGAAAACATGTGCTTGGGTCATTAGACATCACCTTAAGTAACAACTTACAGAGGAGGCTAAAATCCACGGTGAGTCAAGAACTGGAAAGCAAAGCTGTTGCTATTAAGGGTGAGAAGTTGGACGAGGACAAAGCTATCTCGGTAAAATACTGAATAAAGAAGGTACAGCAGAGAAAGAAAATACGTTTGGTCCATTGGGAAAACCTGCGTCCCAGTGACAGTGGGACCAGCAGCGTGGTCTCCAATTTTGGATGAGAAGCCAAACGCCAAAGCCGAGCCTTGGCACTGCTGTCCCTGCTGTCAAATGAAGTCAAAATAAGGGGGTGGGTGCAGTCATCCTGATTCTGTTCAGTTTGTGAGGGATGTGCACGTGCTATCCCTGCCAGCCTCACGTTTTCAGGTACTCTGGGTCTCCCGTTCTTGCACGAATGAACGATTTCTTGTACCTTGTGCCTGGCTGCCCTCCCGGCACCCCTGGTCCTTTGCCTGATTGCAACACACACCAAAACCCGAACTGCAGTGCAACACCACCATCTGACACTTCAGAACTAAAAACCTAAATATCCTTATGGCCTGCACTCGCTCGGCCTGTGCTTCTGGAAGCAAAACAACTGTGTCTTTTAGGCAGTAAATAAATAAATATGTAAATGACATCCAAGTAAGAAATTGCTATACACAGACACGATTCAAATGATCATCTGACATGATTTCATAAACCGAGGATGAATAAAATAGTTGAACGTTGCAGATAGGACACATCAATCTCCTTTTACACTTTACAGCACAGTACAAATCTGCCTGGCAAGTCGAGTCTCTTACTCATTAAAATAGTACCTTTCATCACACTATAAAACATTTGCAAATGCAGACCAGAAAACCGACAAGCGTATTTACTGTAAAGCTTTATGCTTGTGTCATCAATTAACAACAAAAGTTTGGAATAAGACTGAAATAAAAGCTAATCCAAACAGCTAGCTGTCAAAACAGATGGGAACTATGTTTTTCAAATCAAGCAAAAAGCCAAAGCTTTCGAACGTTTCGCGTGGTGTCAGCTGACACAGGCAACTCGGAAAGGAAGGACGGCAAATGTCAGGAGCGTATGAAGAAAAGGTGTCCCCGCTGAAAGATTCACGTTTATGAATTGCCACCGGATTTTATTTCTGGCTTCAGGATGATAAACTCGCACCGAAGCAGACCTCTGATGCACCAGCTATAAATAAGGTGCTGCCGCGACACTGCAGGCAAAATAAATAAAAGCAGAGCCCCAACGTTATTTTAGCCTTAAACAAACGTTTCAGTCCCTGCACTGTCGGGCTCAGAAAGATACATAGACAGTCTCACAGACAGAGATAGAAATGAACAATTGCGGTACCTTTTTCCCACACTGTTTACAGGGTTGGCTATATTCCTACTGGCAATAGATTTCCTTCTTGACAGCTTCTTGGTGTTGGTGCTGTCATCAGTGCTGTCATCCTCTTTCTTTGGTGTGTCACTTCCTTTGCTGTTCAGGTCCCTTAGCACATTATAATTAATTTTACTTGAGATTTTCTTCTGTTCTAACATCTTTTCAATTGCCTCTCCTGCTGTGCTGGCTTGAATTGGCTCCCGCTTCTTTGCAGATTTCTTTGGCTTAATTAAAATATAAAATTAGTGATGTAGATACAAACAAAGTTTCCGTGAAGCAGAAGGGCGAGCTGCAGCTCAGGTGCTGCTGATGCAGGGATGCAGGCGACGCGGCTGGGCTAAGCCAGCGCTCCCTCTCCTGCCGCGCAACGGGACCCAGAGGTCTCTTTTCTCTGAGATAACGCCTGCTTGCTTGGTGCCAAATGCCCACACAGTTTATTACGAATTCTTTACTTACTATTTGTAATGCTGCCAAAAGGAATCGTGGGCCATTTCTCACTCATTTAAAAAAAAAAATGGAGTGAACTTCTGTTACGGGAGCAGGGACCCTGATGGCGTCACCCAGCATGGAAATAAAGAACTTCCTCTGCTAAAATTGCCTTTAAAGATAGGCACAAACTGGGTCACGACTTCGCTAAGCACTGACAACTCCGTATCAAACCACAATGGTATTTTACATCAAGTCTGAATGAGGCGTGGGAGAGCACCTACCCAACTCCTCGTTCACACTGAGAAAGGCCAAGAATGTCAGCAGCAGCATCCTCAGCGTGGACTGGCATTAACGCCGCTGGAGAGGAAGCAGGAGGCTGATGCTGCGCAGAGCCAAAGAGAAATGACACCGGGGAACATTTCCAGCCATGTCCCATGCCTGGGTAGGTATGGAAAAAAAACCCCCAACCTCTGTTTCTCATTCGGCAGTTTCCTTTCCAAAGGAAGGTTTTAACACCAAGCTCTGCAGGAGATTTATTTTTTAACGGATAATAGCCCCTCTGTTTACCTACATGGGTCAAGTGCTACCTTGAAATTGGAAAGCACTATATTAATCAAGTTCTACTCGAGCTGTCAGAAACAATACAGAGTTAAAGAAAAACTCCTGTGTTGTCCGGACAAAAAGGTGGGTGTCTGGGCTACTTGGCGGTGCCAACGAGTTATACAATTTTGAAAATTACTGGTAGACTGCCACGTCTCCGTGAGCGCAGGATAACTGAGAAACTCTGAAGCATAAAACAGTGTTTCATTGTCTGGTTTTGTTTTTACTGCTGAAATACCTCGGGGAAGGAGGAAACTCTGTGTTTTGCATTAGTCGGGAAAAAAGATAGAGGATATATGCACTAAAAACTAACGTGGATTTTAGTTGCATGTGGAAGATTTGACTTGTCACTTGCTCAATTACACAAAATACTAATGCTGTAAACTGTGAATATATGGCCAATTAGGCTGCTTTAAACTGCTAAACATGGAGACAGGACGTGCCATTTGTTAACATAACTGTTGCATTCTTTATGGAAGGTAGAACAAAATATTCCTTCAAGTGACCGTAACAAGGACCTGTTCAGTTCCTCATAAAGAAATCATTATGGTAAGAGCAAAGAAAGCTACTGAAGTTATGGCAAGTACAAACAAATTTCCCATGCACACATTAAAACAAAAAAATTAGGCATGTTTTAAGACCTGTACTTCAATAAGCAAGCAATTAGGACAGCAATCGTAAATGCAAAGAGCCAGCTCTGACTTTGCCATGCACAGAATTTTCTCATAGCAGTCATTTAAAATAGAAGTTTGGGCAAGAGTTTTACTCACCACCTGAAAAATTATAACCTTGTATTTCAAGAACAGGTAGAGACACAACAGCTTTTGCTCACTTAGCGGTGACCCAGACCGTTAACCCACACATCCCACATGGAGCCGATCAGCAAATGTAACAGATTTCCAAGACATTTTCAAACAGACACAATTAGCACACAGTTTAATACCTTGTGTTCCTTATAAATCCCAAGTTCTTTCTCTTTTGCTATCCTTGCTTCCTTTTCTGAAAGAAGACAAAAGGGTAACCAGCATGAAGACTGCACAGACTGCCTATTTCAGCAACACTGGCCAAAAGGAGACGTTCAGTCCTGTAAACCTACCTTTTTGTTCCTTCAAATAATCTGCATTTTCTTTCATCCACAGCTCCGCTTTTATCTGAGCTTCTGTTTCGTTAAGTATATACTAAAAGACAAAACACATATAAAAAAAGACAAAAGGTTTATCTACTTTCAGAAATCAACTTGAAAACCATAGAGCAAAACTGAATTGAAAAACCACTGGCAAGGTCAATCCACATCCTGTTTTTAAAAATACATTAACGAAAGAAAATATGACCGAGATATATGACAAGCAGAGAGGATTCCTAGTAACTTCTAAAGCTGGCAAAAAACAACGACCTGTCTTCAAAAAACAGCGCTTGGTTTCCAAGATATGATGGGGTGGCCAAAAACCATCCAGGACTCATTGTGCGTGGTCTGTAATTAACCTAAAATGATCCTGGGTTGACGATCTTTTTTCAGACGCCATGAGAGGGTATCATGACAACACGGCCGTCTGCAAGCAATTCTGCATGTCGATGGTGGTCTGTGATTCAGAACAGGATGGGAACCATTGCCCTGCGCTACCAAAACAGAAACAGGTGTCTTCTGGGTAGGTTTCTGCAAAGGTTTAGGCACAGTTACTGAGATTATTAGCTCGACGGCCACACGTGTGACTGAAACCAGCTTGGATTGCTGGAGATTGAGTCCTCTAGATGTTAGAGCTGGGTTCAGTACCCGCATCTAGGCGTTCTTCAGTTAACTCCACTTAGTCTTGGTAACATCATTAGCAGGTGTGGAGCTGTAAAACACATGCACAGTATTCAGATGAATTACAGAAATAAACAGGTAGGCAGCAGGCAGGCTTGGTAGATCGATCTCCAATCACTTAAATGTAAAAATAAACCCAGTATTAAGCACAACTGTTCGTGAAACAAAAGCTCTCTACAGTTGATGCTGTTCGGGAGCAAAGAGCTGCAGAATGAAGACGACAAATTAGGTCACCCTTCACGAACAAGACACTTCATTTTTAAGCAGTGGACCCACGACTTGTAAAACAATGTTAAAGTGCAAGGAAAACTATCTGAGATTTCTTCATCTTACGGGTTTGAGCATTCGAGATTTTCTCTGAAATAAAATGTATATATAGGAGTTTATGAGAAAAATAACTCCAGTCAAATGAAACTACTGCAGGAAGGAGCCCTTCCGCCGAAGGCAAACGAGACAAGCAAACAGCTGTACAAGTCCTGGTTTATCAGACCAGTATTTTCATTCTTTCATCTGCTTCTATTAAGAGTGGGCCATAACAGTAAAGCTCGCTTCCTCCTAGCTCAGTTATTCATCCTTCCTATGCTTTTAGAGAGTTCATAATCTTGGGCTTACAATATCACAGTCTATTGCCATGGCAATGAACATGAAGTCATAAAAGCAGAGTTATGACCTCATCACAGAGCCTGGGAGGAGGAGAAAATGTGCTTGTTCTTCACCTGCATTTGCTTAAATTATGGACCTGCTATATGGAAAACCTTCAGCCTCCCCGCTCCCTCCACACTGCAGCCGCTCCATTCACAAGACCCTTCCTAACACCCAGCCTAGCAAAACCTGCTTTACAGCTGAAGTCAAGCCCAGCATCTTCCTGCTTCTTCATGCTTTGCCAACAGCAATCCTGCAGAGCAGGAACCCCTGCGCACCCTCACTGCTCGGAACGATTTTGTACCCCAAAAGGAGTTTTTAGCACTGGCGTGATCTGTTCAAATTAGACTTTAAATGTGGCCTTCTTTTCCACAGCCATCTGCCTGACATAGTCAGGCTATGTGGTAAAAGGTGTCTTTACCGAAGAAGAAGAGGAAGAAGAAGAAGTAGAAGAAGAAGAAGAAGAAACCTCTGAAAGAATGCAGAAGCTGTACATGCTGGTTTTACAGTTTGGTTTCCAGGGCAGCCTCCTATGTTGAATGTATCTTAATTAAATAATTAACTTAGAGCTCCACCAAACTTTCAGAAGTTTTCCTCTAGAATGAAAGGCATTCTAAAACATGTATTTCAGCATGGTAAGGGTGAGCAGCAGCAGCAGTCCAATAGATATCTCAAATGGGCAAGGAACACCAAATTCACAGGCCTAGTTTTGATCTCAGACCACTGACATCCCTTGAACCTCTCTACGTATCAGAGCAAAGAGGCAGAGAGGGGAGAGGACAGACCAGATAAGGACCATTTGCCATCCCCAGATACCCAGATGCAGAGCCAGGCTATGAGGGCACCTTACCCGATCTATTTCGCTGTCGTCAATCCCACTCAGATCCAACTCCCCGTCCCCTGCGTTCTCACCTACAGAAAAGACAACATTTTAATTAGGCGGATGTTTGCTCCAAACCAATCACAACTCCACCTCCCCAGTGCAGTAACACTTAACAGTTGTCCTGCAGAGCTTTACAACCACATTCATCCAGGAGGTTGGACGTGTTGCTGAGTATTTGCGATATGGGGGTACACACACATTCCCCACACTGGATTCATTTCAGATTTAGGAACCAGCACAGTCATCGTCAGTACTGGAAAATGTGTATGCTTTCAGCTGTCTTTTTCCCTCCATTTTAATTTACAGCCACAAATGTTCAGAAGGAAGCTGGGGAAATCATTTTTAAAAGTTTACCATTTTTCTACCATCGTAACATGAATTTCTCTGTCACAGCCTATAGGTCAAGGATTCATCCCTAAATTATGACTTAGACAATATTGTCTGTTTTCAGGGAAGCAATGTGGAGCAGTGAAAAACGCATCGTGCCAGCACTCATACCATGGCTTGATGCACCCTCGTGTGAACAACTTACCTCATACCGGTCCTGTAAAAAAATACGCATTAGTTTTTCAAGCTGTAAAATGGGATTTATTAAAACAGTTCCAAATTTTAAAATAACTTCTAAAAGCTATGTAAGGGTCTGGGTAAGCGTTAAACAGCAATGACTTTCTGTAAATACAATTCCACTGTAATTCTTCTAGTTTTGTATTTATTAAGACTGTGAAAACACATTTTAAAATATTCTCTCCATTAAAAAGCATAACAGCACAGAACTGAGGCCTAATCTGGGACTGTACAGCAGCACAACCTGATTTTCCACACCACGTTAATGTACTGTAGTAATACACTATTAATGCAGTCCAGGTAGGGAAGAAAATGAATTATTCAACAAAGACTTATGCTGGGGAATGAAGCAATCTTCTTGGTCATCTCCATCACATCTCATCAAGGCTAGACAAGACATGACCTAACCAGTTTACGTAAAAATAAAAATAAAAAATAAAAGAAAATAAAGTTTCAACAATCTGCAATCACAGAACAGCTTGGCACCTTCACGGTTCCTGCTCCCTGGCCCTGGGGCTGTGCCTCCCCACAAACCAACACCTTTGTATGGCTGCACTCCCCGGCCTGGAGCTTTTTTGGGGCACTGGAGGGGGGAAGGCAGCTGCAGGAGTCTGACCCCACAGCAGGTTGTGTCAACTCAGAGCCTTGAGGAGCTCCAGATGGCGAAGAGAAGCAAAAGGAGGAGTTATGAGCACTCTCCGAAGACACGAGTGATGGTCTGCTCAGCAAAACTCAGGTGTTCAAGCCTGTGGCCTGAAGTACATGAAACCACTGGCTCAGGAATCACAGAATC
>NW_010184876.1:0-1087 GCF_000695765.1 Mesitornis unicolor | reverse complement strand
CCTTCCACTCCCTTCAGAAGGGAGTCCTCTTTGACAAGGACCCATCTGTCTTTTTCTTACTTGAAGATGTTTTTATGCGTAGCTTCCTCTGATTGAGTCTTGGCGGTGCCTCCAAGCTAGGCAAGTTGCCTTCTTGCTCTTTGTTCACTTCAGAACATCATACCTGTTTTGCAAGGGCACTTGGGAAGGTGGAGCAGTTACCGGGGGGAGGCCACGCCTGCCACGCCTGTTACGCCAGGAAGAGACACGTTTCCATTCTTGTCCGTCCCTATCCTCTAAGCCCACCCATTTGCTAGGGTCAGCCAGGCATAGAGAGTTTAGGGAGCCCTTTGCCTCCCTCTCATGAGCTTTGTCTACCCGTTGGGCCTGCCTCAGGGAAGGCAAGGTAACGCTCCAATGGTCTATCTCCTCCTCACACTCCCTAATCGTTCTCAGGCTACTTACCTCCTCCCTGAGCTCCTCCACAGAGTGGTAGCTGTTCTACCTGGGCACACCTTCCACAGGAATGCTCACTGCTGCCATCAGACATTGGCATGAGAGCAGGGCACACCCTGCAGCTCGACACCTGACTGGCAGTGTGCTCCCACCATTGCTCCATCTGGCAAGCTGCGTCTGCCTTGGTGGGCGCATAGCTGAGGAAGACCTTGGCTCTCTGCCTGGTCATAACCATTGCTGACCAGCTGCTGTGGCCGGGCCTCAGCACCCTTCCTGTGTGAACTGCCGCGCAAACTGCCGCACCACGCCCTTCTGACGCGCCACACCCTGCTTGCCCATCCTGATCGCTTGCACTCCCTGGGGGCTGCTTTTCTACCTAAGGGGCTTAACCGTCACTCTTGTCCCCTCCCATGGTGAGACAGTGCTGACAGCCGTCAGGAACTCACATTTCCCTCTCTGAGGGGAGGGGTGCTGGGGCACCCTCTCTATCCCTGCACTTTTTGCCCTCGCGCTTGTTTTTTGTTTTTCCCGCGATTTAGCCACTTTTGTCACTTCAGCAAGGTCCCCCGGCGAGATCCTCCATGTGATCCTCTGCTCTGGAGGATCTTATACCTACCTCAGTTCACAGAACCACAGAACGTTAGGGATTGGA
>NW_010184875.1:526-808 GCF_000695765.1 Mesitornis unicolor | reverse complement strand
AGTGGGCCGTGGTGGGGGACACGTTCCCCGTGGGCTGCAAGGTGCAGAGCTCGGTGGTGTTCAGCGACTGCAGCTTCCAGCACAACCCCAACACCACGGACCCGCGCTACAGGTGAGGGATGGCTGGGTACCCCGAATCCACCCCAAAATTGGGGTGGGGAGCACAAATCCACCCCAAAAACGGGGAGGTTAACCCAAATTCCTCCCAAAAAATGGGGTGGGTAGCACAAATCCACCCCAAAAATGGGGGGGTCAGCCCAAATTCCTCCCCAAAATTGGGGG
>NW_010184875.1:0-342 GCF_000695765.1 Mesitornis unicolor | reverse complement strand
CAAATTCCTCCCAAAAATGGGGTTGTTAGCACAAAATCCACCCCAAAAATGGGGGTGCAGGGGGGTGGTCAGCCCACATCCACCCCAAAAATGGGGTGGTTACCCCAAATTCCTCCCAAAAATGGGGTGGTCAGCCTAAATCCACCCCAAAATTGGGGTGGGTAGCACAAATCCACCCCAAAAACGGGGAGGTTAACCCAAATTCCTCCCAAAAATGGGGTGGGTAGCACAAATCCACCCCAAAAATGGGGAGGTTACCCCAAATTCCAGCCCCAAAATGGGGTGGTTACCCCAAAATCCTCCCAAAACTTGGGTGGTCAGCCCACATCCACCCCAAAAATG
>NW_010184874.1:1397-18465 GCF_000695765.1 Mesitornis unicolor | reverse complement strand
GGTGTTTCAGAAAGACCTCACATCCCTCCAGTTACACTTAAAAAGTATTTAACCGCACATATTCACTAGTTTTCCTCTTAATTATCCCCTTGTAAAGTCTGAGCTTAACAGCAGAGTACTTTGTGGGTGGAAACTGAAACAACAACAAAAAAATCATGGAATGGTTTGGGTTGGAAGGGACCATAAAGATCATCCAAATCTTGCTATTCAGTACACAAAAAAGCACAAGCCTTAAGGTTATCGGGCTTTATTAGCGTTGCTTGGTGCACACAGCTTGTTTCTGCAGTTGTTTTTTGAGAGGTTTTAACTCATCACAATCTTTTAGCTTCCCTCTTGCAAGATGAAGAACCATGGTGCACCCTTTTTGGGCATTAAATATCCTGAGGTGGTGCTTCAGCCGCTGTTGTGGCATGTACCCATTTTAGTTACACGTAGTAAAGCAAAATGCAGAATGGGAACCTTTTCCTTAGAAAACTGTGGTTAGAGCATGGTTTTGTGTAGCGAATAACAGGGTATTTTGGGGGGTGTTTGCTTGTTCCTAGGTTTGAATTCACGCACAAGAAGCAGTCGGGCGGAGCAGGCCAGTATGGCAAAGTTATCGGTGTTCTCGAGCCCCTGGACCCAGAGGACTTCACAAAAGTAGAGTTTGAAGACAGAACCGTTGGCACAAATATTCCAAAACAATTTGTGCCCGCTGTTGAAAAGGTACCAAGTGTGTGTTGTGTGTGTGTGATACAAGAAATGTTGATTGTTGTTGTTTCCCTGCCTGCATTCACTGTGACTGTCTGGCCCCAGGCAAGGAGGCTTTTCCAGTCCAGCAGAATCAAATTTTGTGTGGCTTTGCTTAATATTGTACATTCCTAAGGTTTTCCACTTAGTTTAGAAGCTGCTGTTTATTTTCTCTGCTGCTGTGTGCTCGCTCTGTTTCCCTAGCAGTGCACAAGTCAAGCCAGTCTCCTTCTGTTGAATCAGCTTTTTAATGGCTCTCTCGTGCTTTTGATGGTGGCCGCACGATTCTCATCTCTAACCCCAAAATATGTGACTTTTTTTTGGTACTTCTCTGAGGCCAGTTATGTAGGAAACTGTAATTAAGCTCAATTTCCTGCATGAATTAGCAAATATTCTTTCTTTTTCATCTCTGCTGTGGGCTGGCTGTCTCTCTGTTACTGTATAATTTTGTACTGCTTTAAGTAGTACCTCCCAGGATCTTTGTATTCAATAGTGGATCAACCTAAAATAATTCCTTTGTCACTCCATGATGCAACACTTAACAGATTTTTGCCAAATCCTGGAAAAAGCATGCACTCTCAAAAGCATCTTGTGCAGTCAAGTGGTTAGAGTCGTTTTTTCCACACAGAGCATTCTTTTGGTTTTAGATCCTGCAGTCCCTTAACGAAATAAAACCCCGAGTACATTTCTTTTCCTTGTCCTTTGCTTGTTACATGATTTCTAATTTTTAAAAATACCAGTATCCAGCTGTGGTGCCGAGGAATGCTGGCACAAAGTTTTCAGACACTTAGGAATGAAACATTTTCCCCACTGTTGTGTTCTTCCATCATCTTATCAAGCCAGAAGGTCCACTGGGTAGATACGGGATTGCTGTTAAAAACTGTGAAAGTTTTTTGGTGTTTTGGGTTTTTTTTAAGTTTAATGTCTTTTACAGGCTGTTGTTAATGCTTTTTTTAAGCTTCATTTTGGTCTGTAAGCTGCTGACTTTGAGATGTTGCTTGCAGGGATTCCGAGACGCGTGTGAAAAGGGCACCGTGTCAGGGCACAGGATATCTGGGGTCCGGTTCGTCCTAGATGATGGTGCTCATCACATGGTGGACTCTAACGAAATCTCCTTCATCCGAGCAGGAGAAGGAGCCCTAAAGCAAGGTATAAAGCTGTCGTTTGAACGTGTGCTCCTGCTTCTTTATCATTGGAGCTAAATTTAACGACCTCCTTTCTGTAGGTTCATGTGTTGCCTGGTGTATCCTTACATTCAAAGCTGGGCTGGTTGTGTAGAGCAGAATACATGGAGGAGTCTATAGAAATTTTGAGGGAGGCACAATAACTCTTTTAGTTGTATGAAGGAAATTCCTTTTTTTCCTAGAATAAAGAAACACCAACAGCTTCATCCTTACACGGGTATGAAAGAATATTTTCTCAAACTCTGTGCCTCTGGGTGTTGTGGTATCAGGAATAAAAGGCAGGGGAGATGAATTCCACGTAATCAATTGCTGTTTTCCCCCAGGTTTGTTCTTTAATATCTGGTTATTTAGTTCATTTTTTTTTCTCCAGCTATGGAAAACGCCACCGTGCGTATACTTGAGCCCATTATGGCAGTGGAGGTGATGGCACCCACCGAATTCCAAGGAGCGGTGATAGCGGGAATTAATCGGCGTCACGGAGTGATCACAGGACAGGACGGCACCGAGGGCTACTTCACTCTCTACGCTGAGGTTTGTGTACATCAGTGGTGGTGGGAGGGTAAATCATCTCAGCAAGGCCCTCGCTAACCACAAACCTCATGCTGCGTCGCTCCTGCTTCGTAAAATGTGCTTGGAGCTGCAGCCTTGAGCTGTTTCTTGCTGGGTGATGCAGATTTGGGACCCTCCATATCTGTTGCATTCAAACTCTGAGATTTTTTTGAGTTTCCTGCTTGAAAACACATTGTGAATGTGAATTAGTTGAAATTAGAGGTATTTTACAAAAACCAGACAATTAGGTCAGTGCTGTTTACAAAGAGCACCAGATTTTACTGACTCTTCATATCATAATTGAGTTTAATTTGATGATAACCCCAAGTTGATGGAAAAACATCTTTTTACAAGAATAATATGCTTGGATTTTAGGTGCCACTGAATGATATGTTTGGATATGCCACCGAGCTGAGGTCTTGCACAGAGGTAGGTGCTCTCGGTACTTTTTGCTCGAACACATTTATTTCTGTAAATCAAGCGTGCTCATTTGTGTCATCATCTGCATAGCAAATGCAGCAGTAAAAGAGATCAAAATAAAAACAAATGCAGAATAGGAAAATAACCTTGAAGTTTTTACTGTTATTTCAACTGCTTTTTAGTGAACATAGCTAGCGTTAGCTGGGTCATTTCAGGCCAAGAAATTCTTTCATGCTTTGAGGAGGGAGGAGATTCAGGGTGTTTAGGTTTTGAGCAGAATTGTCACCAATGAGGTGGGAACCACAGGCAAAGAAACAGCGTTCAGATACCGCTTGTACAGCTTTGCATCTTGGTGTGCCGTGTTGGTGCGCTTCGTTGTCAGTGATGATTGCACGTGTTCTCACAGATTATCTCACCCAGTGCGAAATAGGATGACACATTTCGCATCCTCACTTTTGACTCTTCTTTTTCCAACCCTACAGGGAAAGGGTGAATACACAATGGAGTACTGTAAATACCGACCGTGTTTGCCCAGCACTCAAGAGGAAATAATTAACAAATACCTCGAAGCAACGGGACGGCTCCCTGTAAAAAAGGGCAAAGCCAAGAACTGACTTTTTTCCTCTCAAGCACATTGAACAGGTTTTCAGAGTCTTCTCTGCAGGCTCGGTTGCCCAAGCAGTCGCAGCAGCCGTGGTGGCTGGATGAGTGCAGGCTGCAGTGGGACTTGGACCGGTCATTTCATGGTAATATCCTTCCTTTGTGGGGTTCTCAGCAGCCACCAGGAGATCACAGCGGAATTGCTCACATGTAAATGCTGCTGGTTAACAAAATACAGAAGTGTTCCAACACTGATGATAATTTGTCTTGACATTTATCTTAATCCATTTGTATTAAAATAATTTTATTTTTTTACCTGACACATCATTATTTTGTGATTAGCCCAGTTACTGTTTCACTGGTCTTGAAAGTTAAAAATGGTAGTTTAGGACACTAAACTCTTAACTGTTGGACAGGCACGGGGATGAATCGTCATCCAGTGCAGCTTGATTATCACTGCATCTCTTAGCACTGATGGTACACAACATTTTTTAAGAGTTGATGATAATAATAATGGTAGAAGTTAACTTTTGTCCAAAACTCTGAACAACATGGATTTATTTTATGGGCTGGCTTTTTTGGCTCTTTGTTAGGAAACCAAACAAAAATTCCTTTTCCCAGCATTTTACCATCAAGAGGGCGTGCTGCTGGTGATGCTCAGCTTGGGAGTCGGTTGAGCAGATCTTGCTCCCTCACAGAGGAGAGTCACAGCGAGGATGGTGCAGTTGGGTGGGAAAGAGAAGATATTCTCATCGGTACCTTTTTTGAATTACTGCCAGAAGATCTGCACTGAATTTTCTTTGCGTGCTCTCTCTTCCTGACCTACTCAGCTTAACAGCATTTTTGCAGACTTCCAGTAAGGAGCGAATGAAGTCCTGGTTCAAAACCAGCGATGTTCCTGGCACTGGCCCGTCCTGATGTTTACCAGACGCAGACAGAACCGCAATGGCCAAGCTTCTCCTCAGCCTTCACAGAAAGACAGTGGAAATGATTTATTTTCATCTTGAGAAAACAACAGCAGCAGAGATTGGAAATGCCAACGAAACGCAGGCGTGATGTTGTGTACGAGTGTGATGTTGCTTTGGGCCAAGTCCTGCTTGATTCCTTTACATTCGGAGCTTTAGTTTTGTGAAATTACTCAGCTGGAACTCGTTTCAAGAAAAGCCCTGCAGGTTCTCTGGCATTTGGAGATCTTCTTAAACAAGCAAGTGCAGCGCATTTACCAAAATTCAGAGATGTCTTATGAAAGCAGCATGAATGTGAGGAAGAAATGGGGTGGTTATTCTGTTATTTATATTTATGGCTTTTATATTACACTTATTAGAGGCCACTCATGATGTGAATTTCTGGCTAATTGGTTCTGCCACACGTTTTGGTTCTCCACAAACCCAGTGCAGCCAACGGGAGCACAGCGGGGTCTGAGTTTAAACATGGGGGAGAACTGTGGGGAGGGGGAAGGCTACTGGTGGTGGGAGAAGGACAGAACCACAACCAAGGGTGCTTTGGGTAATGTCTGCATTGATGTAACCAAGAATTTTTGAGTAAAAACCGTATGATTTTAGATTCTGAGCCACAGACTGAAGTCTTGCCCCTAAAGAAGCTGCTGGAAATTTTGCCTTTGAATTCCAACAGATTTGCATCTTGTCCAGAAGTTATCGTGCAGTTTTTTACCCGATGATACGTTTGCATTGCGTATTAATAGTCAAAGTTACACCAGTCTGGCAAGTTGGAAGTGCCTGATCCTCTGCTCTAGGCCTGGAGAGCAGTGGCAAAAATAAGGTAAGAAAACCAAACTGAAGTCGATTGCCAAAGTAGAGCCTCAAAGTGTAAAAGCCTTACTACTTCCCTGGTTTAATTGTAATAAATACTTCCAGCACCACTTTCTTTAAGAAGTGTTGCCATTCTAAGCTCTGATTTCAGGCTTTTGATGAGGAGAAATGTTTTACCAGCATGAAACAAAACACCGAGAGTGCGTGAAGTGCTGCTTCACTTGAATGTGTTGTAAAGCCTAATCTGTGCTGATAGAAAAAGCTTCAGTCAGTAACAGTACATCAGAATGATAGTTGTGAAAAATGCCTGTATCTGGGGGGTTCACAGATCACCCAGCCTAAATACCTCCCAGGTAAAGATTTTATGTTAAATACCTTATTGTTACAGGTTACAGATTAATGATAGTGCAATACACCACGAGTTACAAAGAACGCAACCATCCCAGGAGGCAGAGACCGTTGCTTGTTTTCCTAAGGAAGGTGTACGTACTGATACGGAGTTCCTTTAACCTGGGAGAAATCTTGCTAGTGGGGGAACAAGTGGGAAACTCGAGAGACAGGACAGGGGGTCTGTGTAAACCCAGATGGAGAATTGGGTGTGAAAGGACAAAAGCGTGTCCTTGCGATGGGACTTTGTTGTATTTAGGACGGGTACAAGGCACAGCATTAATGTAAGAGCTGTTGGACGGGGAGTTCTGGCAGCGTTCCCCCGCCAAACCCAAATGTGGAAATTGGTCTGCACAGAGCCTTGGTCTGCACAGAGCCTTCCTGTCTTTGCTGCTCTGTTTTCGTTAAGGTAATAGCAAGAACTGCAGACAGACACAGACAACAGCCTCCATTTCCATCTGATGCAGCCTTGCAGTGTTCTGGGCTGACCACAGATGTGGACAGACAACAAAACACGGTTTCCTTCGATCAATATTTTCTGAGTTGCCCTCAAAAACACAAGAGAAGAACCTTTCTGTTCACGTCCTCTCTCACTGCAGGGAAGGGACTGGGGCCACACAGATGCTGGGGCCTGGTTTCCGTGGGGCCTCGTGGGAGGCCAAACACTGGGAGAAGGTTTGGGAAAGTTGGGGTCAAACAGCAGCATCGTGAAAGAAAACCCAGCCTCGACGCTGCGTAATGGTGTTTGTTTTATTGGAGATGTCAGTTAAAAATCAACACATATCCCAAAAAAATTGTAAAAAATTTAGTAGACATATTTCTTAGTGACAGATTAATACTTTTCTCAAGTTTTTTATACAAATATATTAACTTTGTTTACAAACTCTGTTACTCTGAGTAAGGTAGTGACAAAATCAACCTGTGTATGTTTATCTGTGCATATATACGTAGTAGCAAAGATTTCAGGTAGAACTCTAGAACGTTAGTCTTGCAGGTGAAGAAATGAGAGGAATTAATTTTGGAACAAAACAGAGTAGTGAAAGCATTCAAATTCCCCTTTGTGCGACTTGTATAGAAAAATTATCACACCCATTATTAACACAAGGATTTTCTCATTTAATACATATACAAAAACCTGACACTCTTAAAAATTTGCTCCCTTTTCATGTAGCATCCCAGCAGCTGATCCAGACTCCATTCCAGACCCGTCCTCGAGCCCCCGATCCTCTGAAGCACAGAAGTATTTCACTTTCAGGGGGTGATCAGGAAGCCAAGTGAGGCGCATGTGACATGAAACAATTTCCTGGAGAACAAATTTTAAAAGACACATATCTCATGATCTTTGTACTGTTCCTCCATTGAGGAAAGCAGGAATCATACACACAGACTGTCTTACCTGTGTTGGAATTTCGTGGAGTAGGACAGTGTAGTCAAACTCAATAAAATCATCTTTCCTTATCTGGAATTGTAGCAAAGAGGGGAAAAAAATGAAGAAGAACACAAGTTATATTGTTGAAGTGTAGAGTCTGCTCTGATTTACTTGGCTTGTTACGCTGCAGGTGCAAGGTACGTTCTCCATAGAGCACGTGTGAGGTACGAGACTGAAGCTACCCTCGAGCTTGGCTGGGAGGGCAGAGTACGAGGAGAGCCTCAGTGTGGGGCTGATACTGCAGGACCACACGTTCAAACCCGATTAAACCTGCAGAAGCCAACAGATCCACTCATGCAAACAAGGAAAACCGAATTTTGTCCAAATGAGTAAAATCTCTCCACCAAAATGTGGACAAAAGAGGTGGAGATGGTTGTGTGGAGAAGCCACTGGGACTTGGGGCCAATCGCACCCATTAGAGAGCGTGAGCTGTTGGTGGCTGTTTTATTCTCTGCTGTTTGGCAGACTTGGTGTCTATAACTCAGATGTGTAATTTCCACCGTGCTTACCCACTGCTTCACAGACTTGACTTGTGCCATGGAGTAACCCAAGCTCTCTGTTGACTTTTCCCACATTATGAAACTGCTGCCAGCGACAGCCAAGGCCCAGGCGGGCTCCAGGGCAGGCTCAATATTTCCATAGCTGTCTGCAAGGAAGAAAAAATAATATAAAATTATTAATTCTGGCTGTTCAGCAGAAAAACGGTAAACCACAGAGCACTTCTGCCTGGCGTAGCACTCTTCTTGAGAAGGGACTCTTCCCTCAGACGTGTTACAGTCTTGAGCAGGGAGGAGAATGATGTCAAACCTGCAGTCACAGTGAAAGTGTGGAAGCTTGATGGAACTGAAATTGCCAAGAGGCACCATCCACAGGGTCCCCACAAAGAGGTGAGAAACCCAAAATCTGTGATAATGGAAATCCTTAGCTGGGAGGAAAAGAGGGACCAGAGCACTCAGGATGGAAAAATTCAGTTCGTCATCCCCTGGGAATTTCCACCCGCAGCCAGGGAAGGTGTGTGGGTGATGTTATTACTTGAGGACGTTTTGCAGTTACTTGAATATAAAATTGCACAGGGTTGTTTTTAAACCCCAGACGCCTTCACAGCGTTGTGTTGATTACCTTTGTTGCTAAACACAGCAGGCTGGATTTTTTTCTCCCCAGAAATGACTGGCAAGGTGGAATTGTTTTGATAGCTCCACGGTTTTAGGGCGCTGCTGTAAACATACGTGTCTGCTTTTTAAAATACGGGTACATTTGCATGTGTGCTCAGGCTCTTTGAGATAAAATGAAATACAATTGATTATTTGGAGGATTATACCTGGAATATTGCTTCCAATTATTGGTTTGGTTCGGTGCCTAATTTTTTGGTAAAGTCTGTTGTCCTCTTCTTGGACTTGTTTCTCGTCTTTGGTGGGGATGCACTTGATGTTCACAACGGGCACAGACTTCTTCTTCGGATACAACACTGTAGCAAGGCAGCTCCCGGCATTTTCCTGTAAAGGTAGAATTTAACACTCTTATCTTTCATCAAGATTTTATTTACCAGCCACACATTCTTCAAAAACCTCTTGGTTTTAACGTGTGAAGTACACATGTGGAGTGTCTTTACGAGATGTTTTGTATGAAGCTGTACAGGGGCCAAGAAAGTCTTTAGATGGATATGATTTTTGTCCAGAAAAGTAAATTTCACTGGTGAGGCTGCACCTCAAATCCTGTGTTCAGTTTTGGGTCCCTCACTCCCAGAAGGACATTGAGGGGCTGGAGCGTGGTCAGAGAAGGGCAATGGAGCTGGGGAGGGGTTTAGAGCACACAAATGATGGGAAGCAGCTGAGGGAGCTGGGGGGTTCAGCTGGAGAAGAGGAGGTGAGGGGAGACCTTATCCCCTCTGCAGCTCCTGAAAGGAGGGGTAGCGAGGGAGGGCTCAGGCTCTTCCTTCTAGTAACAAAGTGATGGGACGAGAGGAAATGGCCTCAAGTTGTGCCAGGGGAGGGTTAGGTTGGATATAAGGAAAATTTCTTCACCAAAAGGAAGCACTAGAAGGGGCTGCCCAGGGCAGTGGAGGAGTCACCATCCCTGGAGGTGTTTAAAAGGCACGTGGATGTGGCACTTCAGGACATGGTTTAGTGGACTTGGCAGAGTTAGGTTAATGGTTGGACTCGATGGTCCTGAAGGTCTTTTCCAATCTAAAGGATTCTATGAAATAGGTTAAAACCAAGAGGCTAAAGTGATGTAACTGAAGTTTTTAATTGAAGTGTAGCTGAAGTGCACTAGGTCATCTTGGAAATAAGTTTGAAAGTTCTCTCAAGAAATAATAGTAATTGATAACAGGGAATTTCATTGTATGACACTTCAGCCTTGAAACAAAAATAATCTAATGTTTCATATTCAATTCTGAAAAGAATCTGAATTTCATAAAATGTGTGTGTAACGGAAAAGCAGATGCTTGCAGCAGAATTGCTAATGACAACTCAGACAGAATGAATGGGGGGTGGGTTGTAATTCAAAAGAACACTCAACTGTCAACTCTTCATTCTCATTTTGGTGTGTGGGCACAGCAGGAGCTGCAGCTGGATAATGAGGACCATACGGCCATACCCAGTGGGGACCATTGCAAAGCTTCACTCGGGTGCTTGGTTGCCTGATGTGACTTAAACCAGACCATCCCAGAGCAGGTCGCTACGGTGCCCTGGCCACTTGGACCCTGGTGGGGGCAGAGGACGGATTAGATGAGCTACTCAGGTGATGCTCAGAGCAAGCCACTTGGGACAGGCAGGTAAAAGCACAAAAGGTAGCACCTTTCTGTTGTGAAAAATCCATTTATCACAGCACTTAAGTGCACCCTGTTTTGGAGATGTTGAAGTTCATTTAACGCACACAGCCAGAGGAAACATGGAGGATGATAAACTCACCCTGCTTTTGTAGTCTTCGGTGGTGAACTGCAGGTAATACTTGTGCCCGGAGTCTGGGATGCTCTGGAAGAGAGAAGGGTTCAGCCATCAGTGAACTGCACCTTGCTGAGGTGTTGCTGTGAGTGCTGAGGAGGGAAAAGGTGGGTGCCATGGCCACCTCATGGCCTTGTGGCATCAAGGTGAGATGCACTGAGATGATGCTAGCAGCAAACACGAAGGGTCTTAAAACCAACAGTAAATAACCCCTACATTAAGGGATGTTTTAAAGCCTTTCCTCACAGAGATCTGCAAAAGAAAAACGCAGCTCAAAGTCCTTCACAGGTCAGATTGGTACTGAGTAGCTTTAGAAATTGTAAAACTACAAATAAGTGCTCAGCTTCCAAGGTGGTATTTTTTACACAGGCTATCAGAGTGCCCGTGAATACACCAATGAATGAAATCTGGCTGACTGATGCACAAGCTGAACAGGAACCACACAGGGTAACTTAATCTTAGGGATGCCAGCCTTTCTAGGGATTTTTCTATTGTGACTGGAAAGCAACTTAATGTCACTACACAGCGTGTCAGGGCAGGATTCTGATTTGTCTGCTCTCTTCTGTCTTGAAAATACCAGTCATCTTGCTGCCCAATCAACTATCCAAGATTCCACTTGTTAAGGAAAAATAAAATATTACTCCTTGATGGGAAGCAGCCAGTAGCACCTCTTGTAGCACAAGACATCAGAATGGATGTATTTGTGTTTCCACTTAACTTTGAGAAGAAACTTCTTCTCACTGAGGGTACCAGAGCACTGGACCAGGCTGCCCAGAGAGGTTGTGGAGTCTCCTTCTCTGCAGACATTCAAAACCCGCCTGGACGCCTTCCTGTGCAACCTCATCTGGGTGTTCCTGCTCCGGCAGGGGGATTGGACTGGATGAGCTTTGGAGGTCCCTTCCAATCCCTAACGTTCTGGGATTCTGTGTTATCTGGTCTTTACTTCACCAGTCAGCCTCTTATTTTCCTACCAACTTTTATGCTCACTTTTGAAATTTCTGTATTTATTTTCATTTGGGCAGTCCAACTAACACGTAATGTGGAAAACTTTGTATTTATTCAACTAGTTCCTTGTAAAACGACATTTTGTGTCATTGAACTGTTCGGTACATTTCCAAGCCTTTCCTTTGATAAAATCAGCCAGAAAGAAATGAAACCAAGAAAGTCTTCTTGTGATCTATTAGACAAGCTTTCTGAGGTGAAAGCCAGGTGACTTGTGTGGCTGAAAGTTCGTTCCTTGCACATGTATTACCTGGTTTGATTAGAGGAATTCTCCTGTCTCATAAACATCATCTCGCTTCTGCTTGCTCCAGGTGTAGGACAGATCGTTACACAGGAGCACGAGGGAGGCAGCACATGGAAAATGCATTTTACTCGAGAATGCAAACTGCCTGTTAAAGTGTTCATCCAAGTCAACTGAGTGTATTCCAGCAACAGCACTGATTTGTTAATCTTATTTGTTTTTTAAATTCGATACTCTCCAGGTACACAGCAGGGGAATTCTGGCTGCTTGCATAATTGTGAAGATTAGGACCCAAAGCAAACGTGCGGATTTTATTTATTTAAACTTAGGCCTTTGTGTTCCCATCATCTTTTCTTCCAGGAAGCCATTAATATCATAATGGCAGCAAAGTTTCATGCCCAGGGCAAGGCCATCAGCCCAGCACCTGCCCTTAGTACATACACGGAGACGTACACTGCAGATAAGAGGAGAAAGTGGTTTATTCACTCGCTCTACTTTTATAAAATCCCCTATTTCTGGGCTAGTCCCAGATCGCACCATGAAGGGAATGGAGGAAACAGAGAGGATGAGTTCAGACTTTTACAATTTTTCTCCAATTCCTCGTCCTCCCCTTCTCCTGCCCCTGTTTTGTGTTTTGGCTAAAATCTTGTCCTCAGATGACAGAGATTACAACGTGAACAGACACTCTTAGCATAGCAGAATGGTAACAGTGAGCTTTCTGAAATGCAGGTTAACAAAAGATTATGGCACTGAAAAAAGGGTCTCATCCCTCATGGTAATCACTGCAGTTAAGTCTTAAGTGTCTAATTATTGTAAAGCTCCCCAAGAGGAGTCACCACTACTGTTTCTGCTATTTGATCAAGTATGGGTATTTTTAAGCGCAGTGATGTAGGCTTATTCCTCTTGTCATCACTAGCACCGATTCTGACAAAACCTCTTGACAGTTTCATTGCATTTGCACTAATGAAGAAAACAAAAGCAACTGATAATTTGTATAAACTCATTATTCAGTCTGATTCTTCTCAATAGCAGGCTACAGCAAAGCTTCATGGCTAAGGACCTGGTAAATACTCACTTTAAAAAGGACACATAATTCTGTGCTTTGATGGTTTCTGAAGAAGAAATGCTCTCTTTCCTTGCAATAACTCCACCGCAGCAGTACCACTCGCCTAGAAAGCTTTTTGAGTGGCTCTACACAGCTAAAACACATATTCAATCTGAGTGTGCAGACCACAGGGCTGCTTTGATCTTACCAGGGAGAGGGAGAAGGTACATTTGGCATGAAATAACTTTCACTTTTCCAAAAGTATTTCTAGTTTTGAAGAAAAAAAATTTATCTCCATTATTATTTTCCGCTATCATCCCAAAATGCATCAATGTAAATTCTCAGATCGTGTGAGTTAAATAAGAGCTCAGGAATATTTGACAACGATGCCTGGCTGAAAGCAGCCAAAGACAGAAGTGTCCAAAAGAGAAGAAAACAAGTGAGTAATTCATTTTTCCACTGAATATCTGGGTCACGGGATTGTTTTATTTCTGGGCTCAAAATTAATGCAACTTTCATGACAGAATTTGGGAAGGCTAGAATAGCAATTTCAGAGCAGTTTCATTCCAAGTCCCAGCAGAGGTGGTTTCGCAATTGGTTTACACAGCTCTGCCTCCCCCCTGGCATGGACAGGGATGATCCCTCTCCCACCCTTCCTGCAGGTTCCCATCTCTTCTCTATGTGTTCCAGTTGTGTCCAGTTCTGGGGCCCTCAGTTCAAGAAGGACAGGAACTCTTTGAAAGAGTCCAGCGCAGGGCCACAAAGATGATGGAGGGAGTGGAGCATCTCCCTTATGAGGAGCGGCTGAGGGAGCTGGGGCTCTTGAGCTTGGAGCAGAGGAGACTGAGGGGAGACCTCATTCATGGGGATCCATTTGGAAAGGGTGAGTGTCAGGAGGAAGGAGCCAGGCTCTGCTCTGGGATGTCCAATCCCAGGACAAGGGGCAATGGTCCCAAGCTGGAGCACAGCAGGTTCATGTGAACATGAGGAAAAACTTTGTCAGGGTGAGGGTTATGGAGCATGGCCCAGGCTGCCCAGAGAGGTTGTGGAGTTTCCTTCTCTGCAGACACCCAAAGCCCTGGACATGTTCCTGTGTGACTGCTCTGGTGATCCTGCTCTGGCAGGGGTCGGACTGGATGAGCTTTAGAGGTCCCTTCCAACTTCTAACATTCCGTGGTTCTGTGAGTCTCCCCACCAGCATTTCTTCCCTAGGACCAGATGAGCTTGTGAAGAGAAATCTCCATCAGTAAAACTGTATTTTGTAGCCCAATTTAAGCAAACGTTGCAGTTTAGCCAAGAGATAACCTAGCTTCACCTTTACACTTCACCTCCTGGTTCACCTACCTACTGCTCAGCTATGATTTCCAGGACAGCTGGGTGTGGGAGACTGCTACGTGTGTTTTGGCTGTTTCTCTCTTGATTTCTAGGATCTTCAACTGGCAAACACTAACACTGCTCTGCTCAAAAATGTATTTTAAAGTGCAGCTGTCAACAATCCCATGAGATGCAGTCTGGTGTTTCCTAGAAGATACTTAAGTTAAGGAAAAACCCACATCCATGAGAAGGGGCAACGAAAAGAAAACTGCAACCAGCACCAAGGTAGGAATTGTGTGTTTGGCAAATCTCTGGTATTTGTTGCTAGGAGAGAAAAGCTCTGAAGTCTCATTTTACCTGAACTTGAAAAATCCTCCACATCTAACACAGTTACCAGACTGGTGACCGTCTCCAGTTCTGTTTCTAATTACCAGCTTCACTGGCTAGCCGGCTAATAATGTCAGTTTTTAAATACAATGCTCATGATTAAATTTCATGATAAATTTATCTTGTTTTTACTAGATCCAGTAATACACTGACCAATAGGAAACTAGCCTTAAAACAAATAAACAACCAATCAAACCACCAAAAAAACCCCCCAAACCCCAACATCTCTGTCTCTTGCATTCATATAATATAGCACATTCCTTCCAGGAAATTCTTTTCATTTTTTTACAGCAGAGGACAGGAAAGAAGGAAGTGCCCATGTCTCGTTCATTTCTCCTCTTGTTTTCCCAAAGTGTGCAACGAAAAAGGGGAAATAAAACTGCAGAAAGTGGTTACAGCAAGATCCTACAGCATCGAGTACTGTGAGGAAATAAGGAAGCATTTCACTTCTCCATAATGAACCATTTTAAAAAAAATTATTTCCTATATGAAAAGGCAGGTGGCTGATAGTGGGTGGGAAAAAATCCCTTTTGCTCTTTGCAATCTGAACTACTTGGCAAATACTCACTCACACTGGGGTTGGAAAGAGGATCTGCACCAACCTCTTACTTCTGATATGTCTCCTTACTAGACAAGTGCACTGCTTCCAGCAGCACATGGTAATGCCAGAGCCCATGCTGTTGTGCTTGAAAGAGGCATTTGTGTATGTAAATATATACATATATAGAGATGCACACTGTAAAGTGCCCAGTACAAGGAACACGTGTACGTCTCAAGAGAAATATCATCAATTTCTGTCATAGATGTCTGCAGCAATTTCATAGGAAGAATGAAATGCCACGCTGGCACATCCATCCACATCCTTACTGCTGTGTTTGGGAGTGATGATGAGAACAGAGAGTTGCCTAAAACTCAGATAAATCTATAGATAAATCTATAGTCTCAGATAAATCTATAGCAGGACATCGTGTTTGCATTCCCAGACAGGCAGCATGACTAACGCTGTCTTTCAGCCTTCCATCACACGAAGTAATACACAAGTTCTGAATCGTTGTGCAGTGGTTTGTGTTTCGTCAAAATTAAATGGAAACGATTCTGGTTGAGAACAGAGAGTTGCCTAAAACTCAGATAAATCTATAGATAAATCTATAGTCTCAGATAAATCTATAGCAGGACATCGTGTTTGCATTCCCAGACAGGCAGCATGACTAACGCTGTCTTTCAGCCTTCCATCACACAAAGTAATACACAAGTTCTGAATCGTGCAGTGGTTTGTGTTTTGTCAAAATTAAATGGAAATGATTCTGGTCTGTTAAATATTGTGTGTTACTCAACAGGCTTCAAATTGTTTAGGAAGCATTGGCAATGTGGGGGTGTTATACGTGAAAGATTAAGTCTCAACTTCAGTATTGTAAGGACTGCAATAGTAAATCCTAAGCAGTTTTGGAACTTTTTTCTTGAAAGGGAAGACTTCACACCATCTTATTCTCAATTTTAGGAGAGAGGGCCTGGATTGAACAAGCTGTGCCAATGCTGAAGGACAAATGTTGTAAGATCTCCTTTCAGATGCCAGAGCCAGGAGAAGGATCCAGTGGAATCCAGTGCTGTGTCTGGCACTTCAGACTGGGAGTCCAAAACAACCAGCCCTCACTTTAGGGAGCTGCCCAGCACCAGCCTGGAGAGCAGGACTAGTGAGAGAGCTAATTTTAAATCCCATTCACTGTGATAGCTTAGACCCTCCTCTGCTCTTCAGGAAAGCACTGCTTTCATTCCAGGAAAAGTCCAGTCCTTCCTTCCTTGGACAAACATTCCCCAAAAGTTCTTGCCTGTTCTCTTGGTTTCAGAAACTGAGCAAGCTGTAAAAACAACCAACAAACCTGCAGCCAAAGGAAGAGCAGGGCTGCATGGCATGGTGCTTGCAGGCAGCGTCCCTGCCCATCGGGGTGCAGATACCAGGGCATGCCCCAGGCACTGCCTTGAGCATCCCTGACAAGTTGTCCATGACATGAAAGCTCTGCCCCTGTAGCTGCTCCTGTCTAGGACTCCTGCCCCTTTCTGTCACCTCAATTCTTTTCTTGCTGAAAGATAAAGGCATTGCCTTTAGTTGAAGCTCTTGGTCTGCAGAGATAGAAAGCCAAAGTCCTTTCTGTCCCTACTCAAAGTACATGGTCACTCCAGAAGTGATTCTCCTGAAAATGTTTCCTTATCAAACTGTTTTCCTCCTGTCATGCACTCACCATGTGCCTCAGTTTACCCTTTCCCTCATCCGTGCGCTGCTTTTGATTCCAGGTCGGGGCACCTGGAGCAACCTCAACCAACATATGGAGTGCTATGCTTGGATTTGTGGGATATTTATATCATGAATAAGTTAATGACCTTTCGAGGTGCATCCTCGCTTCCCCCTGAGGGGACCCGGATGCCCCAAGCCCCTTAAGGAAGGGGTGGTGGGACAGCGGTACCCTGAGGGGACCCGGGTGTCCCAAAATCGCTGAGGAAGGGGCAGCAGCCCCTGAGGGGACCCGAGTGCCCCAAACCCGCTGAGGAAGGGGAAGTGGGACAGGGGTGCCCTGAGCGAGGTGGGAAGGTGCCCAGTGCCCAGCACGGATCTGCACTAACTTCAGGGCGGCTGATCTCCGCACCACTGCCCCACTCTGTTATTACAATAATTACTGTTAATTTCACTTTTCCCGGCGTCACTTTAAAAACCGCGCCTGTCCGCCTGGGGAGCCCCCCGCCCGCTTCTCCGGCTCCGCAGCCACCTCGATCCCTTCCCCGCGTCCTGCCCCTACCTTCAGCGTGGCCTTGCGGACCTGGCCCAGCGCCTGCAGCGCCCCGGGGGACGCCGTCTGGAAGTTGAGGTAGTGCAGGGCCACCCTGGCCGCCCCCGCGGCCAGCCGACTGCTGGGGTTCAGCTCCCGCTCGGTGCCGGGCACCGCGGCGGCCGCTGGCGGCAGGAGCAGGGCGCTGGGGGGCTGGCGGCAGGAGCAGGGCGCTGAGGGGGAGGAGGAGGAAGGCGGCGGGCAGCGCGGCGCTAAGCCTCTGCATGGTGCTGCGGGGCGGCTTCGCACTG
>NW_010184874.1:0-1251 GCF_000695765.1 Mesitornis unicolor | reverse complement strand
GGGGCTTGAAGAGGGCCGGGGGTTGTCTGAGGGGAGCTGGGTGGGCCCCTCGGCTCACCTCAGACAACCCCTGGTTCCCTCAGCTAGGTGAGGTGAGAGACTGCCGCTGCAAAACCAATATGTTATTATAGTAACACATCTGAGTGCAAATACAGGTAATTATGTGGAAAAAAACCCCTAGTTATCTCCTTCTCAGTGTTACGACAACTCAACACCTCTCAACATTGAACAGACTCACTTAGAGAGGGACAGACTTTCCCTGAGACGCAGCTGAAATATTCCAAAAATTGCACACAAGAAGCAAAAGGAAGCATTCCTCCCTGAAATAAATCTCGCTAAGTGAAGTTTTTTGGAACCAGCATGGTTATGGCTCTTGTAATGTAAAGAAAATGAACTGTGACAGCAGCCCGGCAGCCAAAGTCCCTGTTGATGATTTTTAGGACACAAGCGGGCTTGCTGCCTTTGCTACTCCTGGAAGTGTCTCTATTTGGAGCACCTGATTGCGGCATAACATAAAAGACTGTAATATTTCCTGGGTTAAAAATGCTGTTTTTTTAAAATTACCAACTCTATTACCATTTGAGCAGATATGGGTATTAGTGCGTGGAGTTGGGAGTCTGTTTTTATGCTTCTGCGTGTGTACTGGGCACGCTTCTGGGCTGGGACATCAGCACAAATCGGGACTCTGGTTAAAGACTCAAACTGTTTCTCAAGTAGCATTAAGTTGCCTTTATTACTGTAATGCTTTATTATAGGACTTGAAATTCAGTATTTTTGAGGCTTTCCTAAGTGAGGGAGAGAATTATTACAATAAAAGCACAATGACTTCCTTTACAACACCATTTTCTGTGCATTTCAACTCATTTAATTGCCCTGACTTTGATGATTATTGTGATTTTACTTCCTGAAATACTCTCAGTAAATACTATTTTGTATCTTCACATTCTCTTGCATGCTGCTTGCTTTCTTTCTGCTGGGGTAGTAGATGCAACTGTAGTTTCTCTCTTTCTTCTTACCTTCCCAGGAACCTTGTGCTGTGTCTGTGTTGTCCCTTCTGCAGCTTTCTTTGTTCCTTTCTGTCACTTGGTAACAAATTTTCTGTTACAAATACTTTGTAACAAATTCTGCAGTACCTCAAGAGAAATGGGACGTGTTGTGGGTGAAAACGTAAGACGAAGACAGCCAAATAAATAGAAATAATTATTTATTAAATAAAAATATTATTATTAAATAAAAATATGTATATTTATT
>NW_010184873.1:12659-13552 GCF_000695765.1 Mesitornis unicolor | reverse complement strand
TGGATGGTCAAGCACAGAGGGTTGTGGTGAAAGGAGGTAAATCCAGTTGGTGACCAGTCAAAAGCGGTGTTCCCCAGGGCTCAGTTTTGGGGCCAGTCCTGTTTAACATCTTTACCAATGATCTGGATGAGGGGATTGAGTGCTTCCCCAGTAAGATTGCAGATGACACCAAATTGGGAGGGATTGTTGCAATGTCTCAGCTACCACCCCCAAAAAATTCAGACACTGCTCCATCTTTGGGAGTGACCAGGAGCCAAGTCCAACCCACCACATCCGCCTTACCTCCTCACTTTGGGCGCAATAACCCTATGCAGCGCTACAGGCTTGGTGATGAGTTGCTGGAAAGCTGCCAGGCAGAAAAGGACCTGGAGGTGTTGGTGGACAGCAGGATGACCTTGAGCCAGCTATGTGTCCTTGCTGCCAAGAAGGCCAATGGCATCCTGGGGTGTATCAGAAGGGGTGTGGTTAGTAGGTCAAGAGAGGTTCTCCTTCCGCTGTACTTTGCCCTGGTGAGACCGCATTTGGAATATTGTGTCCAGTTCTGGGCCCCTCAGTTCAAGAAGGACAGAGAATTGCTTGAAAGAGTCCAGCACAGAGCCACAAAGACGACTGAGGGAGTGGAGCATCTCCCTTATGAGGAGTGGCTGAGGGAGCTGAGTCTGTTTAGCTTGGAAAAGAGGAGTTTGAGGGATGACCTCATTAATGTTTATAAATTTGTAAAGGGCAGGTGTCAGGAGGATGGAGCCAGGCTCTTCTCAGTGACAGCCAATGATAGGACAAGGGTTAATGGGAGCAAGCAGGAGCATAGGAGGTTCAACCTGAAGAAAAGAATAAATTATTTTACTGTGTGGGTTACAGAGCACTGGAATAGGCTGCTCAAAGATGTTGTGGAG
>NW_010184873.1:0-12617 GCF_000695765.1 Mesitornis unicolor | reverse complement strand
CACGTTCCTATGCAACCTAATCTAGGTGATCCTGCCCTGTCAGGGGGGTTTGACTAGATCATATTTCGAGGTTCCTTCCAGCTCTTAATATTCTGTGATTCTGTGAAAATCTCTGCAGATACTATTAGATTAAATACAGGAGACAAAATATTTACCTGTACTGCTTCTTTATTTCCTATGGGAACAGAAGAGCAAGATTTACTTCTAAGAAATAGAATGCTATTAACATCGCAAAGGATTATTGATCCAGAAAATACAAACATACAAGTGGAATGATCTTCACTAATTAAATCACAACTATCTACAGAAATCTGTAAGTTCTCATATTTGATTGCTGACAAACCATAGCTTATGAAGTTAGAATATTATGGTACTCCTAAATAACTAAGAAAAGCAGAATAAAAATAGACTACGATCAGATATTAAAAGGCTTTCATCTGGCAATACCAGCATAAGGACTTCTCACTTGTTCAGGTCCTATTCAATCACTCTAGGTCCTCCTTCCAACAAAAGTTCAGTATTTCTCTTTAATGAAGCAATTGTTTTAGCACTGTCCCAAATTCCATTTTACCAACTCAATAACAAGAAATTGCTCCCTTTTACAAGACGAGGCTGCGTTGCTGGGGACAATGTGGAGTATGGAAAATCTTAATCTTGTGTTATCTTAACTGGGTTGCTTCCTTTCCCTTCTTGGCCATTTAAGGATGCCATAGTATATTCACTTTAGAAAACACATATTCTTGATAACTATTAGCATACTCCCATAATTAGCCCCACTGAAGACAGAATATTTAATGTATTGAATACAGAAGTAAAGATAAAGACTTTTGGTTTTGGGATCATAAAATGGATGAAAGAGTAAAATAACTTTTAGTTATTTATACATGAGTTTCAGCACAATAGCACTAAAGCTTTTGTATCACTATCAGAATGCTTCTAAAAAGTTTTAAATGTAAAAGTTAGATAAGAAATAATAGTTAGATGCAAAAGAATCTACATTTTGTATTTTTGTCTGCTACTGAAAAGCAGTTTAGAGATCCTGAGTCAAACTTTTTTGTTTGCAGTCAGGACTGCAGGAGAGTTGCACCTTCCTTCTCAAGTTTCATTGTGACAAAATTTACTTCTGAAACTGTTCTATGATCAGTTGAGACAAAACAACTCCCATCCTATTTGCAAATAACTTTTTTTCTGATGTGAGTTACCCTGAAAGTAAAGCTAGATGGTGCTAGAGCATGTTATTATATTGCTGCAAATTTACTGATCCTTGACTATTTGGACTACATCCTCTTGGTCAGGTCAATAGTTAATGGAGGTGCTAATGTGTGCCTTGAGTTTATTTACTGGCTATGCAGAATGAAGTAGTGTTCTTTCAAATAATATGAATGGAAGAGTTTCCTATTTGTAAGATGAGTATTGTTAAATACAAGATATTTCATTGGAACATAATGCTATTTTTTTCCTATTTTTTTCAGAAAGAAAAGTAATTTTTAAAAAGTTACTATTCTAACAGTAATATAATTTCATTTTAGCTAGATTAAATTCCATCTGAATTAAGTTCAGTAAAACTTTTACACAATGATAAACACAATTTTAATGGTGTTCTCAAGTGTATATGTACATGAATACAAGAAATATCTAAAGACAACATTTGATATTTTTAATTTAACATTATAATAAACTATCATTCCATTTTAATTTCTTTTTTTATTATGTAGATTGAAAAATTCACAAAATACTGGCTTTTTTAGACGAACAAATGTTCTTTTTAATAACTCACTCTGAATATTACAGATTTTTACTTCAGAGGCTTGCTCACTGCAAGGTTCAGTTCAGGTGCAGTACTGATTAGGAAGGAAGAGTGAACACTGTGGAGAAGCATAGTAGATTGCCTATCATATGACATAGAATACATATCACACAACACAAATGGGGACAGAGAATATTAACATTCCTTTTAGTATCACCTGTTGGCCCTTCTCCCTCACCTGTCAGTAATTACATCCTTCATTCATTACTTTTATGCAGAATTAGAATAGCTTTCTTTAGAAAGCTTTAATAGATTGACTTCTTTGTAAGCAAAGAGATAGTAAATCTATCTAAGCACAATGTAACTGAAATGCTGTGTTTATATATATACCAGTGTCCAAAGTTGTCTCCGTTAAGGCTCAGAGAGCAGGATTTTCTCTCTATTGTCCCCTACCCTCCCAGGGGAAGGATTAAAAAAAAAAAAAGGGAATAGAGAAAAAGATGCTTCGCACAAGGTTGGAAGTTAAGACTGTAACGAGTTTAAAGAAAAACAACAGGGAAAAGGGAAACAGATTTAATAAGGGACAAAAGATATTTAACTATATACAAAACCCGATCCCAGTAGTCCCGAGTGGAAGTGTCCAAACAGTGCCTTATGGCCGCTGCGACTGCTGTGACTCATCACCAGGGACTGCAGTGGTGCCGGGAAGCGGGTTGTGGTGGATGCTGCTGAGCACGTGGAGGTAGGTCCAGCCGTCCCAAGATGCAACAGGAAGCAGCCCAGAAAACCAGGAAAAGCCCACCTCGGGTCTTTATAGACTGTGGGCGGAAAGGGGAGGGAACAGTACTGATCTCGGACCACCCAGGGTCCTACAGACACCACCTGTCCTTCCCTTTCAGGCTGTTAACCCTTAAACAATAGCAAAAGTATATTGAAACACCCAAGGTTAGAGGTGCTTTTGGCAGCCTTGACCCATGGCATACAGTAGAAGACAGGAAATAAAAAAAGGTCTCTTACTAGCATTTCTTTGACTCACATCATCACAACCTTGTATATTATATATTTTTTGTGCATCATCATATATTTCTTTCCTACATTCTGATTAATTAAACTTACACAAGCCAACTGAAAAATTCAGGTCTCATCCATATCATCAAGAGCACAGAAAACATCTGTTCTTTTGCAAGGCTGTGGCAACTATCTGCAGATACAAAACATCATGTTTTTATTCAGAATGTGGAGTTCTGGTCTTCAAGAGCAGAACAGGATGACACAGACTGCAGCTTACAGCAGACTCTCATTACAATGTAACAAGTTAATAGAAATAATTTGATTATTCAATACAAGCTGTCCTTGCCCTACTAAAAGGTTAATGCTCAATGTCATTAGTTGACAGACTTTAGGAACGAAGATGAATTTTGTAATAGTTCCAAACACATTAGCAGAATATGTACACCCAGAAAGGACAGACAATCTGAATATCTAACAGAATTATAGATACACATTTTATTTTTGCTTAGGGGAAAAAACCCACAAAACCAAACAACACCAACCCCTCAAAAACAACCCGCAAAAATCCAACAAAAGATATTTATGTCTATGGCATTAGTTTTAATCATAAGACATCTTGAAACCCTTTGATAGCATCTCTGTCATCACTGAGCAGTCCTGATTTTTACAGAACCTAGATTATTATATGTTCAGGAAAGAAATGAAACTATGAAAGATCTTTCTGTTACACAAAAGTACAAAGGCCACAAGAAAATATAAAGATTTCCCATATGAGTGAAACTAGGAACTAGCATTTTTGCAGCTTATGAGGTTCCCTGACTAAGGTATCTAGTGTAAGCAGAGCAACAGTAAGATGTAACAGAATTTTGTCAATGAGTTTAAATTAATCCATGCAATTCAATAAAACAAAAAAGGAATAGTGTAAAAATATGATGGATTGACAAGAAACTGTATCATGAGAATAGTCATATCAGAGGTCCACTTCATTCACTATCCTCTCTTATGCAATAGACAGATGTTACCTGTAAAAAAGTAGAAGAAAATAGTTATTTATGTCCTTGAATTTCCTTCTAGTGACCAGCAGCTCAAAGACATTCCAATACAAAGATGATTTTTTTGTTCTTAGTGGTGATTAATGCTTTGTCCCTAAACATAATGTGTTTTGTACTTCTTTTTTGAATCCATATAAGCTTTGTTTTCCGAAACAATTTTATCAATGAGTTCTATACCATAATTTTGCATTATATATATGTGTGTTGTTTTATCCAAAATATCGTCCTGATTTATTTGAACCTAAGATTTTTTTATTGTGACTTATTTTTTCTTCATGAGAATATTCGTTCTTCATTTTTTCTTTTTTTTCATGCCACTTATAACTTCATGAGCTTTAAAGTAAGTCTCTCGTTTCTTTTCTGGTTGAAAAGTTGTCTCCTTAATTATTCCTAGAGTGGGATCTATTTTATTCCTTTCAACAGCAACTTTGTCACTCATCTCTTTAACTTCTTTAGGTCTACTTTTTTGAAATGGAGACCACAGAGCTAATTGTAGTTTCCTCTACGTGGGTGCATAACATGTTTATATTGATTTACTAGTTTTTCTTTCCTTATTTCTTTGCTGATAAATTGCACTGTATAACGAGGCCATTCTGCAATTTATTGCAGATGTTTTCATCTTTAACTCTGTGAATAATTTTATCAGCAAAGTTTGTCACCAACTTTTTTAAGTCGTTCTTATGTTCCTTCCATATCCACCATTAAAACTAGCCACGAGTTCCTACATTTGGCTGTTATTTACTAAATATTTATGAGTAATCTTACCTCAGATAATTCAGTATATTATTCTGCAAAGGGAATAGTTAACTAAATATGAATTAAAACATCTAAATAAATCAGTTAATATAAAAATGGACACTAAAAACTTATAACAAGCTGGTACCTCAGCTGTCAGTGTGGGAAGTGTAGAAGTGAATATGCATGTGTTCAGCATTTTGGCAAAGGCAGTTTGTAATAAATGTAATCATTTTGGCAACAAATGAAAATAGATGTAATATATGAAAGAATTTGTGATACCTTCATTAATTAACACTGCTTTCCTATCAACAGTGAATTGAGGATACTGAATCCACAAGCAAGATAGATAGCCAACTTCTGATTGATTTGAAACTTCTGATTGATTATTTTATCGTCCTCTTTACAAAGGAAGTGCTTAGAAACAGTAACAAAAAGAATATATATCCTACATACTTATCCTGCCACAGGATATTAAAAAAAAATTAAATTTGCCAGAATTCAGAATTCATTGTTTAATTGCAGCCCCTACTATCTGAACCTTGCTGCCTCTAGGATCTTTCCACAGTCTGTGAAAAGAGACAAGAGCAAAGGGTGATTCAGATCTTTGGTAAAGCAATGGTTGTTTATACTCTACTTAGAAGCCATTTATAAGTAGACTTCTTCAGGGGTCTATCTTGGGTCCTATCCTGCTTAATATTGTTTCCAATGACCTAGAGGAGGAGGCGGCAAACTACACCTTAACCAAGTTTGTAGGTGACTCTAAACTCTGTTGGTTTATGCGTGCGCACGTGTGTGCAGTCAATATGCATAAGGACATTGCTGACCTAAATGGGTCAGTGCAATGAGACAACAGGAACTACATGATAAGCAAATGCAAAGGCCTACACCTGCAAGTGTCAGCCCCAGATTGGCACGTGTTAGTGACTGCCTCATTGGATAGTAGCTCTACTGGAAAAGGCCTAGACATCCTATTAGGGTCCCTCATGCCCTGGCAGCAATGAATCCGAACAGCTTACTGCATCAACATAAATGTAATCAGTAGGTACAGGATAGAATTATTCTCCCTTATTTAGCACTCATTAGCCTGATTCAGGAATACTTCACCCAGGTTTAGTCACACAGTACAAAAAGACAGATAAACTTAAGGAAGTCCTGCAGAGAGTGATTAACATTAACAGAATTTATGATGTTTAGTAGCTGAATCTGGTTATGATATTGAATCCTCCAAGCAGAACAAAAATAGCAGATAGAAATTATCAAATCTGCTGACATCATAATGTAAAGTGATCTATGTCTCACAACTGTACAGGAATGCTGTGAGCACAACTGCTCAATAGACCTGAAACTTAGTATTGCCATGCAACTTCATTACAAATTCACAGCCAGCCTTGGCTACATAGTGTGTTTCAATGTACAACAATCTAGCACCACGGCATGTTTTAACATGTGACTGTGGTGTAATGCTGGGTGATAATGAAAATACTTGGCCCAAAATTCAAGATGGATGAATCAGGCAAGGTATGAATACAGGCCTTCTGTCAGCTCAAAGTCTGCCCTGTTATGTTTTCATCCAAGGCAAGTTTCGTGTCACTCAGAAACCCCTGTCACTTAATCAATTTCTCAGTCTACAGTGCAGAAATCTTTACATTTAAAAAAAAATTATAAACATTGCAGATATTAAATCTTTTAAATAATAAAAATAATTAATTTTTATTTAATCATTTGCTATTCACCAGTTTGTGTGAACAGAGTTATGCAATTTAACTCTGTTGAATAGGCAACCTACACAAGTACTGCTGGCCCTTTAAGAAGTATGATCACAGTAAGATCCAGATTGATCTCTGAAAAAAAATAAATCTTTAGTATGTAGTGAAATTAAACACTTCCCACTGCAAGACTTCCCCCAGGAAAAGACTATTCTTCCTCCAGGGGAGCAATCCAATTTTACAGTGATTAGAATTTCTATTAAAGATACAGGCTTCTACAATATAACTTTCTGTTCAGTAGATTTGCAGAGAGCTTTTATGGGCAGAAGGAATCACTTATGATCACCTAATCTGGCTTTGTCAATGCAAAGGTCCTGGAAATCTTTACAGTACTTCCATCTTTCACTTCAGCTAAATCTAATTAGATACAAATCTGTTTTTCAGAAGGAAGAACTGTCTTTCTGTGAAGATATCAAGTGCTGGAGAATTTACTACATTTTTAAGTAATCTCTTCCATTGGCTGTTTATTTTTACTAGTTATCCTTACTCATTTAGGTTTTTATTTGTGGGTATATTTTATCTCCTTGTTTAAAGAGCCCTGTAATCTTCAGCACAAATAAGTGTGCAGTTTCCTTCCCTATCTAGTCTACTAGTGGGGATTATTCCTTTCACAGAATATATTTATTTTTTTAATTGGCCTCTTACCTAGATCAGATTACTTGCTTAGGAAAACAGAGATCCAGGAGAATCAAATACAGTGATAATTTTGGTATGTAGTGGAAACTAGCAGATTTGGTTGTCTAAATGTAAGTATCTACTACCTAAGTACCTAATCTGGCCCCCAGCTGTCACTCAGAAAAGCTCAAGTCATATATTTTGTCATATCTGCCAGTTCCAAGTAGATACACTAGGACATCTAAAAAATGGCACTAAGCATCTAACTGTGAGAAACTAAATCCAGGTACAGAGAACTAAAATAGAAATCAATATTTGATAAACTAAGTAGTTTTCTGCGAGCTATTCAGTCATATTAACATAGATGTCTAAAAGTATTTGATACACTCTAGTGCATCTCAGATGTCTGCCGGGACTGACAGATAAGGTACTAAACTTACTACAAACCTAGACCTTTCTGGAGTGGCAGTGGGAGGCCATGCAGGGTATTTTAGGACCTCTGAAAGAGTAGTAGTAGTAATTTCTAGAAGTTTATTTAAGTAGTGAAAAGCTATTTAATCACCTAATGATTTTATTCTTATTCTCCACTGACTATAGCAAAAGGCAAGTCACTCATTTATCCTTAGATACCTAACTAATGGAGCTTATAAAACTTTTGTGTTTGGCTTTTCTTTAAGTTCAGTAGGAAAGTAATATGTGCATCTGTCTCTCAGTCAACAGAGTCGTTTTATAGATGTCACAAGATAGAAGCTTAAAGGCTGGAAAGAACACAATAGTCCACCTATAAAGTACCTGTTGCACTAGTGTGAAAACTGTGATCCCTTTTCTGACCGTACCAAATATCAGCCTTAGGATGAGAGGGAATTTTTAAAGAGGTAGTTGGAAGAACAGAATGATACCACTCAGTTACGTAACAGCAAAGATATAATGACTAAGCAGAATAGGTATAGTAGTGAGTGGATAATTATTTCATTTCTAGCAGACACACACACATGCTCTGGAAAGGGCACTTGCACACAAACGAAGGCGCCTGGTCCAGTTGCAACGAGCACCATGGCCTGGGGGGAACATAACACTCACCCTAGCTGATTGAGATGTTCTTCAGGGCCTTGAGGGTGCTACCAGCCTTACTGTCACAGACCACCTCTCTTGGTGCCTCCCCCTTTCCTGCCAACAGACCAGGACCCCATTTCAGCCTCTCAGGGACATCAGCCCCTGTTCCAGTGATGCTGCAACAGGGCTAGTCTCCAGCTGCCTACAGCCCTGCGCAGCCCAGCCATGGGTCCCATGTTCCAGCCCAGCTTTGGTCTGTCCCTGACCCTGGAGAAGTGCCCAGTGCCTGGGCCGCCTGTGGCTTCCCTGACTGCCCTGCTCCCATCTGGGATGGTGGGATAGGGACAGGGCCTGGCTTGCAGACCCTGCTCTGATGTAACCTGAAGAGGGGGCTCTGCTCCTGCCCCCAGCCTACAGGGAGGTGTCAGCCTTAAAGCAATCTGAACCTACTCAAGCCTTGTCTGGAAGCCTGGGTGTTAGATATAGCAGTTCTACCTCAGGCTCAGGCTTCTGTTCTGTCTTGGGCTTCCATAGATATGTTTCTTCAAGGGGTATTGTTTCCATACTTAGTGCTTTCTAATTTGAATGGTCAACATGAACTACGAACAGGCTCGCCTCTGGCCAATCTCTTTGATCTACCAAATATCCAAAGCCATCTAGTGGACATTACCTGACTTACTATCATATTCTGACTTCCTGCTGCAAATGTGTTAAAAAGGTACAGAGTTGTTATTTCCTCTGTGTTTTCTTGTTTCTTTTTCCATGCTCACCTAAACCATCAGAGGAGGGCACATGTAGTCCAGAGCTCATTAGTAAGCTTTCCCTTCATCTGTGTTTCATTTGTTTTCCCAATAGATACCAGAATCATCTAGTAAGTTAAGTGCTGGGTAGATGTAGCCAAGACGTCACTTAACTGCACAGAACAATTTGTCCTGTGACAGAGGTAACAGCATAGTCACTGAAAGTAGCAATGGTGAAGAGTGACTTTATTATTTTGCTTTTCCTTGCAACAGTTCTTGCACGGTTTGATAAATTTGATAAATTACATGGGCAATTTACAAAACACTTGAAACAAGTATATTACAGGCAGACCAGATATGATAAATTTTAAAAAATATTGTATGCTGAATAAATACTGGACTCAAATATACAGTCTGCACACAAATAAATACGTTGTACTGTACACAGAAATTACTGTCTAATAACTTATCTTTGTTCAAGGCAATATATTTTTCCATTATTTTTTTTTCTGAAAAAACAACTATAATAATGAAAAGTACATAGATGAAGTCAGTGCTGTATTAGTCTAAAAATACATCTCTGACACTAACTTCACCACTATCCTCTACTTCAGAGAAAAATGTATATTTTCTTTATGAGGTTATGCAACAGTAAGTTTTAGCTTCATTAGTAGATGGTAGGTTTTCTGTCTTGTGTTCAAAATTGTTTACTGATAAACATATTCTTAGCCACTTACTATAAGTTAAATCTAATTTGAATCTTTGTTTTAAATTGTGATCATGAATACCACAAATCAAATAAACTTTGTCAAATAAACAGAATACTAGCAATGAAATGAACAAACACGAGCATACCACACTGCCTTTCATGACTTTGCTACAACTCATGTTTATTAGATTATTGTCTATTACTACACTTTTAAAAACAAAAAATGCAAAAAAAGTGCATGCAAATCATGTCCAACAGCCCTCAAATTGCTTGCCATTTTAATGTTTCTTTCTTTTGCAGTTAACAAAATCTGTTCAGCAGCATAGTTTCTCCACAGAGCTAAAAGAACATTATGAAGTACAGAGAACTCAGGAATTCTGTTTTAAAAATAAAGAAATGTAGACACAGAGTGGTAAAGAAATGTACTTTAGACCACTCATCAGGCCACTGACAGAGCTACATGTTATAGTTTGATTCATTCCTGAATACCTCTAAATTATGGTGTTAGATATTTAAATTATTTGAAATTTCTTCCACAGTTGCTTGCAGACATAAAGGTAAAGGTATGTTTTAAAACTGAACTGCAAAAAGAGAAATGTTTTTAGGGTAGGGCTAAACACTGGCTTCGGTACTTTATAACCAGCATACAAACATACATACATACGTATGCACACAGATAGACTCTCTCTCTCTCTCTCTCTTTTTCAAAAAAATTCAGGAGAAAAGCTTCTTCCAGTCATTTTTATTTGATGTAATCATGCTATATTTATTATGTAGTCCCTGAGGGCTTTTAAAATGAAAATGTGTCTACGGATTTTCAACTCTATGGTAAAAGTTCCCGTAGTTTGAAGAGTGGCAGACAGGGCAGATTATTAGTCTAAAAAAGCAAAATTAAGTGAAAGTTGACAGATTTGACTCAAAGAAAAACAGAGAGGGGAGAGAGAAGGAGAAACAACATAGAAGAAAAAGTTAGTATGAACCATCTGAAAACTGATGCAACTGAAATCTGAAGAATTCTAAAAGGAATAGACATCTGAGCAGTACTGGGAAAATTCTAGGTCTCCAGACAAAAAGAAATAAGTACTCTCTTCTGAGAAAAATTATGATAGCACCCCATATAATTCTGAAAAAATCATTAGCTGGGAAAATAATTAAAATTAATTATGTTAATTTTTTTGCATTTTATAAAAGACTTGATTCTGTGAAAGACATTGCATCAAGTACATAAAATGACATATCCATCCTGTCACCATTGTTTTGATGTTTTATTCAAGTCCAGCATTTTAATCTCTCGTCAATATTTCTATAGTACAGTCTCTATAGAATCTAAGCATTAATCCATATGATTTGCTTTATACTAGCATATGATTTATACTGCACTTTTCTAAACAACATACTCATTACTCAGTCTGTGGCATGTTTTTTTTCTATTTATGAAACCAAATATAATATTCAATATTTGTATAATTCCTGTAATTCCAAGGTTTATAATTAGTGCATTCTTAAAGACTAGGGTTGCTATACTTGGCTATTGCCCAGAAGCTTGGACTATATAGAATTGCTTTTTGCGTCTATAACCATCTCAGATTTCCTGTTGTGTCAGACAAAGGCAACCACTAAGTAGCAAGCTGCAAGCTACTGTCATTATGTCCCCAGCACATGATCTGACATGAAACAAAGGGAGGACCAGGCTGAGTAAAGATGACATAAAAATGAATGCTAAGGTATAGGTAAAATGCTAGTAAACAGTGGTTAAAATTGAGTAAGAATGGGACTGTAGGTCAGAAAGCAAAGGAAATGGGCCTAATTGGTATGAGCAGCATCAATAATGCTCTGAGAGCAAAAATTTGGTCTACAGGTAAACAGTGACTTGATGAAGCTGAGAGATAAAATCACAGAACTTAGGCACTTTTTCTTGAGTATGTATTTGTGAGGACAGGCTGATAAATCAGGCCTGCAGAATTTATTGAACCTTATGAAGTGAGAACCAGGCCACTTAGTCTAGATGCCTAATTTGAATCTGATTTTTAAAATAGATAGCCTTACTTGGAAAGAGGTAATTATTATAGGAAGCCTTCAGAGTGAGTTTCTGCCTATGCTAAAGCACCAAAGTTAGAAAGGTAGTTTTATCCTGAGAGGCAAAGAAGAATGTGTTTGCTAGTACATGGAACTGAAGACCCTTTGCAGAGCCAGCCCTAAACAATTTTAAGCCACAGTAAAGGAATTCACTGTCAAGGAAGCTCAGTTTTCTTGCAGATCCAGAGTATACTGTGTACTAACTTTTAAAGTTCTGTGAATTTTAATTGTGACTACTTTGAAAATTAGGAACTTTCTGTGGAACTGAATTCCAATGTTTTTTTCCTAATCATACCTTACTTAGCAAGCACCCTTTTGCTTCTTCTGTTGAGCACAAATTTCTCAAGCAAGTGCTTAAATAAAAATGGAGATAGAATGGAAAAAAACTAAGGCATGATTTTCAAAGGAAATTAATTCCTTTAATTACTAAAATTGAATTCAGACTCTTAAAAGTTGTGTGAGATTATTCCCCAAAAAAAAGTGTTAAATTCTCTCAGCCAATAATTTTCCTTTATACAGAATCACAGAATCTCAGGAGTTGGAAGGGACTTCGAAAGATCATCTAGTCAAACTCCCCTGACAAAGAAGGATCACCTAGACCAGGTCACATAGGAACGCGTCCAGGTTGGTTTTGAATGTCTCCAGAGAAGGAAACTCCACAATCGCTCTGGGCAGCCTGTTCTAGTGCTCTGTCACCCCCACAGTAAAAAAGATTTTCCTCATGTTCACATGGAACCTCCTATGTTCCAGCTTGCACCCATTGCCCTTTGTCCTGTCATTGGACATCAGAGAGAAGAGCCTGGCTCCTTCCTCCTGACACTCGCCCTTTACAAATTTATAAACATTAATGAGGTCACCCCTCAGTCTCCTATTCTCCAAGCTAAACAGAGCCAGCTCCCTCAGCCACTCCTCATAAGGAAGATGCTCCACTCCCTCAGTCACCTTTGTGGCCCTGCACTGGACTCTTTCAAGCAATTCCCTGTCCTTCTTGAACTGAGGGGCCCAGAATTGAACACAATATTCCAAATGTGGTCTCACCAGGGCAAAGTAGAGGGGAAGGAGAACCTTTCTCGGCCTATTAACCACACCCCTTCTGATACACGCCAGGAT
>NW_010184872.1:27550-60376 GCF_000695765.1 Mesitornis unicolor | reverse complement strand
CTCCTGAGATTCTGTGATTCTGTGACCTTCAGGGCATGATAATGACAGGTAAGGAAATGAATATATGACCCACTTGGTCACAGGGAATGACTCCTTGCCTTATAAAATAGCATTAGTTATGATAACCACACTACCACGGTTTGGGAGCAGGGGGTACCATGGTCACATATGGTCACTCCTATACTCCTTGGGCCCTGGGGTTGCAGTTTTCCTCAGAAAGAAGAGGTGGATGGTAGGAGGAGTCCAATGTAAATGCTAATGAGTTCTTCCTCCTCATTTGGATCATGTTTGAGGTAATTTTCTTTATTTTATAGCAGAATCTGCTTACTTGTTCTATTCTTCATTGGCTTGCAATTTGGTATCATATCTGAACTTACTGTATGTGTTATATTTTAATTATGTTGGATATTTGGGTTTTGTACTCTTTCTCTACTAAAGATTTTAACTTGTTCTCAAAATCAGAAGACAACACTAACTTGTCTTAGATCATTACATGTTGTGGCCTGGTAGTTGCTGCTTACTTCTTAAAATAAAACAGTTAGACCCATACCTAATATAAATCAGTATTTCTCTAGAAAATTTGGTAGTGGGTTATAACAGCTGGAGATCATCCCTGGTTACTGTACACTTAAACAGATTTATTAGGTTATGTAGTGCTTGTAAATAATTGATAGCAAGATAATTGATGGCATATGGTAAACTAATTATTTTTTTCCTGAAATAATAAGCATGTGATCATTTGAATCTGAATCTGAAATTCATTTGGAAACTAACTTGCTTAGAAAACTGGATCAGCTGCTAGCTCTTAAAAAGAAGCTACAAAAAGATTTTGAAGGTTGCTGGGGCAAAGCAGAAAAAGAGAATATAAAGAATAGCAGTGGGCGTTATTTTTTGTCTCATTCAGTTATGTCTGAAACGAACCAAGTATCAGATTATGCTTTGCTGGACTTTTTAATGAGTCGTCAGTGTGACTGAGAGCCTATGCACTTTTTGTGCTGTCCTCACTGAATGAGGAAATTTGACAACATTTCGCATATAAATCACATTTAAGATATGAACCATGAAATTTGTTAATTTGAAATTTTTGTTGAAAAGACCGGAAGGAAATGATTGTGTCTGAAGGAGGTCTGCAAACTTCTGTGATTTTAGCAGTTATTTAACAATGTTGTAGACTTTATCCTGTCTCTGACTCCAGCTAAGAAGATGTGCATTTGATTTGTTCCTATTAGACTCATGAACACTATAGGAAAAATGTCAAATTTGCAAAGAGAAAATTCATTTAGTTGGGTACACAATCATTCATCTTAATTATGTCTGACATCTTCACCGTTATACAATCAGTTCCCCAGAAGAAGAGAAACTCACATTCTGTCTCCTTTAGAAATCCTTCATTGAAGGAGACTTGTTATTTCAGTCCTCTGAGGAAGCTAATAGTGTAGTTGAAGCATCATGAAAAATAAAGAATAATGGCTCGTATTCATCAAGAACAGGGAAGTACCACACTGTCATGCCTGATAACCATAACTCTTAACAGTGCTTTCTTGGGCAGTAGACTATAGCACATAAGATGTTGAAGCAAGAGATGTATAAACTTTTAATGGAAGATAATTATTTTTTTATACCTTTTCTGCCTTCATAGATATCAATGGGAGTTTGTCACTGAACTTGAAGTACCATATGTATATGCCATATATATATATACACACATACATCCCATATATACATATATATACACCATATATATATGTATATGCCATATATATGTGCCATATATTAGATATTTTTTAATTTCCTGTGAGGGATATTTTGTTTTCATTCTGCAAAGATGAAGAGATAATATAACCCCTTAAAGAATACATTTTATACTATAAACACCTTGATCATCTATCAGCATAACATGCTAGTTGTAACCAAAACAGGACACATTAACACACACATAATATGAAATAAAATACACTTATGCTCTGATAATCAAATAGTGAAATAATAAAACCATCATTATTAGAATCACCATTAATGTGGAATTGCCACATTGTTATACTTACACAATGAATATTTCACTATTCACAAAAGATTAAATAAAACTTGTAACTCCTAGTCCATCTCAGATGAGGGACAAAAAATGATCCATCTCTGACTTTCAAATGGTCTTTTCTCCTTAAAAATTATAGCTAATAATACAGGAGGATATAAGAACTTAATTTTAAAATTCTCCCAGTTTTTGGAGGTTAGAAGTTAAACAGAAAATTTATATCTTAATAAGTACTGTTACACAGCTACATACATACAATTCATAGACATTATACTACAAAGTTTCTGTAAAAGTAACGTGTCCCTCAAAATTGTTTCAACAAAACCAACATTCAGAAGAGTAGTAGGATTAAGTAATAAAAAGATTATGATTATGTACTGGTCTCAGCTGAGAGGAGATCACTGCTGAATTTGTATCTTACATAGACCATCTCAAACTACTACTCGAACTACAAGAAAAATATCTCCTGCCTTAATCTTTCCCTGATTAATACTTCTGCAGAATGAAAAGTTTATTTTAATTGAATTACTTGGAAGATAAATCTAAATGGTCTGCAAACAATTTTGATTATTAAAGGACTGAGTGATGACAGAATGTTGAAGCTGAATATGCCTCAGTATCCCACAAGTAGATCAACCATTTTTCTTTCTGTCCTTTCTCTTCATCCCTACGCTCTTTGAGGCAAAGACTTCCTCTTGACCTGTAGACAAAGTAAGGCTTCATGGTTTGATTTGAGGAAAAACATTTGTAGTAGTCTTGAGAATAATCCTGATGCAGCTAAGACAGAAACTCTGAGCAAATTCAGTGCCCTAATATAGACAACTGTAATTGGAGGATTGGACTACATTTCAGGAACAACGCTGGCACAGGAACTGCCAGCGAGCTCATAACTGCTTCATTACCCATGCTTGACCCCTTGCGATGAATATGCTGAGCCACTGTAGGATGACAGATTAAGATGGCAAGGGAACAAGCAAAATGATTACTTTCCTGAATTAAATTTTTCATCAGAATTGTAATTAAAAATAAAAAATAAAAAATGCTACCAGGGGTTAAAAAAGCCCAAACTCAGTGCCAAATCTGGATGTACTGCCAATTGAGTTGCTATGGCTTCATAGTGAACTGAAATGTGACTTTTTCCTTACGCAAATATATTTTACTTTCTTCACATATGATCATTCTAGTCAATAGCTCTATTGTGATGTTCAAAACATTATTTCTATGGACAGGTTTAATTAATGAAGATTTAACTATATTTTTCCAAGTCAAAACTGTGTTTTGTTCAAGAAGTGCCAAAAATACGTAGATAACTTCAAATAAATTTTACATTGTCATTAAGTGCTTTTTTATCTTAAAAAGGCCTAACTTAGAAAAGAGATATATTTTAAATACTTCCAAAGTTCAATTATGTTTTTCCTGATAATTAAAAAGGCTTACAATAAACTGAAATAATATTTTCCGTTTTTTTGCTTTCGAGAAGGTAGATACTTCGGTGTACTTATTTAATTTTGACTATGAGACTGGAAATATCAACTTTTGCACACTTTTCCAGTGGTCATATAGTACTTTAATGACTAATGGGTGAACTAACAGGAAATATATCTTTCCTTTAGTCTGTTTAGGAAGACTAATAAAAAAAAACCCACCAAAACAACCAAAACACAAAAACCACTAAAAAATACCCAAATAAAAACATACCAAAGGAGGATATAATGGAAAATCAGTCAGTTTTTGTGAGGAACTTGTCTGACTGTGAAATGGTAACTTTTAGAATGTACGGACAGGGAAGATTACTTTTTTTAAGGCAAATCACTGCAGTACACAGTTTTGAAGATGAAATTTGCAGTAGTTGTATCTAAACTGTTGAAATCTGGAATATTACCAAACTAAATCTAAGAGTGTTCTGCAACCATGTTCTGATCCTACATTTGGAAAGGATCTTAGCTTTTCTTTTGATAAAATAACAACGGTAATATTTACTGACCAACCTCCAAGAGTGTTGTAAGAAATAATCCATTAATATTTGTATTGTGCCTTGGAGTTACTTATTATTCACACAGGATTTTCAGAATAGGGGGTGATTTTACAGTATAATCAGTGAAGCAATACTGGCACGTAATTGAAGGGTATAAACATGAGAGTAGGATAGAGAGGAGATTGCTTAGGGTTAAGCTGGATAATCTTGAACAAAGGAGAAAAGTAAACTGACTATAAGGTAACATTCCAGAAGACGGGGCATGCTTGCAGACTGTGAAATAACCTATGTGGACAGGTGGCATACATCCTATAGTTCAGCTTTTAAAAGCTGACTTGAACAAAACAATTCTAACATAGGAAAGTAAGCAGTAAGAGCAAAAAGATGGAGAAGAAAATTAGTCAGAAAAATCTTGATAAAACTCAAATACAAACCCTCTATAATAGAAGTGCAATTAAAAGGATACATGGGAGAGGACCTTCAGCTGCTTGGTTGCTGTGTCATTACTCACTCTACCAATACAAAACCATATCTTAACAAAAACTCAGAAAGACTTGACCTCCATCATTCCACCATAATTCCACATTTTAGCACACTCCATAATTTTAACTGCACTGATGACAATGAAAAAAAAAATAATCCACTGGTTTTAGAGGGTTTTGTGTCCTTCCTGTGATGTGGGAAGAGCAAAACACACCTGCACTTTTTTTATCTTGGTTTCAGAGTCCAACTTGATTTAAAAGTCAGCTGCCCATCATAATTTAAATATACTTGTCATTACCATTTAAATAATATTAAAAAAAAATCCTACAGACTGAATATTTTTACACTATTTAGTACAAGTCCCCTATGATATAGTAAGTGGGAGCGCGAGTATGAATTCTGTTTTTAGAGTGCATCAGTCACTTCATTTTGTGTCACAATCTTTGTATGTATAAAATATCATTAATGAATTTTGCCTACTTTTAAGGAGGTCAAAAGGTAAGAATTCCACATTACCCAACAGAAGTTACATCAAATGTATTAGATTTTTTAGACAACATGACAAAATTTTTCTTTTCTTTCACATGAATAAAAGAAAAAGGGAAACCTCAACCAAACCTTTGACTATTTTATAATTAAAAACTCTTTAATCAAATTGGGCTTGTTCTGCCTATTGCAAACCACATTTAAGTCCAAATGACAAGCAATAGAAAAAATTATAGCATTGGGCAATTTAGTAAGTAGACTGTCAGTTATTTCAGAGAGAGGAAATGGTGAATATGGTGATAACCTGTAGAACAGCTGGATCTCGTGTTTCAAATTACTTATTAGGCACAAAATGTTCCTTTCTTAACTCAGTCTTTTGTTAGGACTGTGTAATCCACTGCTGGATTTTGAAATCTGTGACCTGAAACATGATATTATCACCTATTTTATAACTTATAATATGTACAAACCAATCATAAGTTTATTTGTGTGTTACCATCTAATTTACAAGAGTTCTGGTACAAATTTTCTATTTATGTAGATATTAAATAAGATCAATATGAAAGATATTTAAATATTTGAATTAAGAAACTTTCAGAATAGAACTATATCTACAACTATTGAACCATGTAAATTGCAAATAGAAAAAAACTGAAATATATAATATGACATGTTAATGTTTTATAGTTTTACAGGAGTAAATGCTACAAATTTGATAAACCTAAAGATTGTTTTATGCAAGTTCAGATTTCATTGAAATGTTTAATTGTATTCATGATCTACTTTCGAAACAAATATAAGTGTATTTTAAAGTAAGAGAAAACCAAGAAAGGTTCTATTCGATAAGGTACTGATTCTCCAAATTGTTGTCTGTGATTAGAAGCTTAAGACTTTATTATTGACCATGAAAAAATACAAAAGAAGAAGAAGATAGATTTTTATTTGAGGAAACTCCGCTGTATTTGAGAAAAATACAATAATCATACATTCACATATTTAAATATGCAAATATTTACAACAATATGCAAATAACAACTATGATTTGCCAAATTTTTCACTGTTAAAGTATGAATATAATTGATCAATATGCCTATCATTTTCTTTGATACTCTTGTGCCTAGTAGAGTTGGTGCTGCAAATATTCCACTTTCTTTGGTGATGGAGTATGAATGAATTTTTTCCTCTCTTTTCAAGGAATGAACTGAATCAAGTAGAATGAGATGGTTCCTGAAACCATGAAAATGAGCAAACTTTAAAATGCTCCAGTAGTGTTAGACTGTGAAATCTTTCATTACCCTGGTAAGTTGTGAAAGATTAAGGTTGTATGAATGAAGTCAAGAGGAAATATGTGTGCAAGGGTCTTACGATCTAGTCCAGAACCATTCAACTTGCAGACAATGGGAAGTGTAAATGCTACTCTTCAGTCCCTGAAGTAATTAATGGGAATGAAAATCATTGTACAGCAAGGCAGGTCCGTGCTTGCTTGAAGTAAAATTTTCAATCATAAAACCAAAGGCATTCTGTTAGTGACAGGAATTGTGTTTTGTTCTACTGTGTGATCTGTACTGTGATTGAAACAGTATTTACTAATATCAGCAAAACCACTATATGAGGACAAGAGAGAAAGAATTCTTAACTGGTGATCAGTGATTTTTACTTTACCGGCCACTATGCCAACTTCAGCTTACTGTCATTGCTAAAACTGATTTTGTAACACTGAAAATGCAGAAGCATAGAATGTGATCTTGCGTGTGTGGAGTTTATTGAAGCCGCTATTTTTCTGTTTTGTGGATTTTGTGCGTTAAAAAAAAAAGCAACAGCAGGCTCACTTCTAATATGTGGTGATAGTACAGATTTTAAAGAATATTTTCCTATCTGGACGGGAAACCTGTGAGACAGGTTTTAGCTTAGAGGGGAATTTTCTCTGTAAGAATAAACCTTTGAAAAGAGGCCTTCAGTGAAGAATGCTGATATTACTTTTATCTTTAAAGCTCAGGAGAAGGAACAAGAAATGGAGATTTTTATTTTCTGCCAGACTTCTTTTTTTCAACATTGGAGGTTTGCTCAAAATCCTTTTTTTTGGACTTTTACAGAGACAGTGGGGAGACAGCTATGATGAGATGCTTAAACCTCCTACAGGGAGATGTAATAATGATGATACAGCTTTGTCCCTCAGTTAGATATCTGCTTGTAAACAACCAGTGTGGGATTGAAAATAAATGATGAGCTGGAGAAAAGAAGGCTCAGGATTTAGTCAGAGCGTTACTTTTTCTGTAACGATCTAGGAGAGACAGACTTATATAAAGATGTAATTTTGGAAATAGGACTGTGCCTTTAAACTGGAAAGGGGACCTGTGCAAGGAAACTCGAGTGAGGAAGAAAGCTTAAGACATTGAAATTTTGACAGATTATATAGTCATTTTTGTTCTCCAGTAGAGGATAAGTGCAGGAACAGAGAGCCATGGACACCTTCCATGGCCCTTTTTCCATGGCAAATTCAGTGAGTGAATTTATCAATTTTGAGTCCCTTCCTCTGAATTTTGAGCACCCACACATTCTAAAATTGTCTAAACATTCCTTTTGTTTAGAATACACTTTTGTAGTTTCAGCTTTTACAGGTTTTCACAGAATTGGCGTAACAACTTATCATCTTGACTCAAGAAAAAGAGGTGAAAAAGGTAGTGGTAGTACATATAAATTTAATCTATATTTAAGTGTTATGTGAGCTATGTAAATTTAAACATAAAAATTGATCAAGCACAGACAGAAGAAAATAAAACTCATCTGCATTCAATTTTCAGACGTATCTAAGGATGCGTACAAAAGTCATCTCAGCTAAGATTAAGGATTTTACTTAAATATCTGAGCAACTAAATTTAGGAGAGTTGAATTCAGGTCCTGCATTTGTTAATTATAAGGATATGTAACTTTCCCAAGAATATCATTCAGCTGGGGAAATAAAAGCAATTTGGTGTTTATTTTAAACAACAAACTTTTCTGTATTAATTCCGTGGTAAGAACCGTGAGGCAGTTCTGTAGATAACAGTTATTTTTGTGGAGATGAATAGGATGGCCAGGTTTGTCCTCCCAATTCCAATTGTACTGAGTCAGTCATTTGAGTCAGTCCATTTGTACTGAGTCACTATTGTAATAAAGTGAGGCTTCTCACTGCTAGAGCTTTACCTTTTGTTACCCCTCCAAAGTTTGAAAACACAGCTTTTGAGATTAAAGTATTTTTCATGCTGAGATTTGGCAGTTGATGGGCTAAAGTATTTTTCATGCTGAGATTTGGCAGTTGATGGGCTAGACTTATCTCTATCAGCAAGCAGAGCGTTATTGATTCATAAAATAGATGGTGAAACTGGGAAAAAAAAATCATGGTTGAGATAACCTTATAATTTCTTTCTACGTATCTAAGTGATTTTCACTTCCTAAGGCCATTACACTTTGTCTGGATTAGTCTTTGAAGATAATCTTTGTTTATCTACCTTATTGAAGTTTAGGGTCAGTCTCATATGTAACTGTATGGTAACTGATAGCTTTACTTTATGGAGTGATATGAAGTCCTATCAAATAAATGAATATTTAAACTTTTCCTTATACAGATGTCTTGCAACTAGAATTATAGCACTGATACTTATACAAATCCTACTATTCTAGTGCATTAATTTGGCTTATAAAAGACTTTTCAGAAACCAATGAGAACCAGTAGCCTTTAGGTTTCTGTGGAATTGCTTTAATATACGTGAGAGGCTGGTCCCATAAAATATGGCCCATCATCCAGGGGTTCCAACAGTAGTCCATTCAGTTTTAAGCTTTGTTTAGTCAATATACAAAGTACTGATTAAAAGTTAGATTTAATTTTTTATAGAGCAATGAGCATTGGATAATAACAGGTTCCTTCAGCATGATTCTCATGAGGATATCACTTTACCTTTAAGCTGAATTTCCTTAACACGGGTTGCTTTAAAGTCATTATAGTTTTAAATCTCCTATATAACTGTAACAATAAACTGTTAGATATAAATATGTATCCAAACACAATCATGGTAGATGTAAATTGTTTTACCGTCAGTGACCCATGGAAAAATACCAATAAGCTCAATGAGCTGTAAATCAAAATTGGCTTTATATTCCTTAGATGATAGCATTTTACAGACGCTGTGTTGAGCATTAAACTGTGATATTTCCTGAATGACATTAATGGCTTATACTTAAAGATTATACAAGATAGCTCCCATTTAAAATTGAGCCTAGTTGTACTTTGGTACGTCAGACACACAAAGTAAGTTTTGTGTTACAGAAAGACAGTAAAAATTTTAGAGCCCTAATTGTCACTATGGTGACTATAATTAAATTATAAAATAATCTGCGGGCAAATATGGCTGAATCTGGCAGTTAGTAATCATTCACTTGAAATTCATTAACTGTAACACTTGTGGATATATCAGATGTATTCTATATAATGGTAAAGTTGAGTGGGAAGACTATATTGCACTCTTTTCATGTTGATTGCTCAATATTTCACTTATCTAGACATAACTGCATTTTGTGCCCTTTTTTTTTACAGCAGATGGGTACAGTGCCTGTGTAATCTTGATCAGGAAGAAATAAAAACTATGTGTGGGTGGTGTAATGTCAGTAAGGCTTGGTACAACAGAAACTTGTATATGAGTTTCAAGACTGGACACAGATACCTCTTTTTTAATGGACACATCTCATTTAGTGTAAGCCTCAGTATTCCTTATGTTATTCAAAAATAAAGAAGGATTATCCCAGGTCTTTAATGGTAAAGGGCGTGTAAGAGAAGAGGACAGAGCTACACTGTAGAGTGAGCAGCAGAATTTGGTTTAAATTCATTTATGTCCTTGGATATCATAGAAAATAAGGCTGGAGAGGACTAACAGAGACCATCTACTCCTGTCTTCATAATTCAGAGAAGTAGGAGCTTTTCCTTGAAACATAGAACTGGGAGGGAACAACAGGACTGCCAGTGGATTTTGCTGTTGGATTCAACACGAAATAGATGATCATTATGAAGGTGTTCATAGCTACTGGTCATATTACAGACCATAAAATGCTGTCTGTCATCCTTTAGCAACACTAAGAACTATACTACAAGACAAAACTAAAAGGCCAGAAAGATGTGAAAGAATCCTGAGCAGTCTTGGTCCTAAAACAAACCTTGTCCAGCAATACATAATAGATCAAAACTTTCTCTTGTATCCTGTCAATGTTGTCTGGGAGGGAAAAATTTACCCCAGATGCATGATACATTTTAACCTGAGTATATTAATGGAAGAAAAATGAAAGACTTCAGGAATTTAAACGTTATTACAAATTCTCATGCACTTGTCCACATACTCTCTTTAGCTGTGAACACTTCTGTGAAGATGACAGAGAAAGTCGAAAGATACAGGAAAAACTATGAAGGGGAAAGAAATTCTTTTCTGACCTCCATACATGATAAATAAAAATCCAAAATCATGGCTTAATGCAGTAAAAGTATGGCCAAAACCAACAGATTCTGTTGATCATGTTTGTATATTGAATATCTGAGTTTCTAATCCAAAGAGCACTCATTTTTAAATATAGTTTCTCTCCTAAGCTGTTTAAACTCTATTTTAAATGAAATTAGATTGTTTTCCTGTACTGCTCAGTCTGGAAGATCATTCCAGAACTTAATTTTTTTTTTTTTGTAGACAACTCTTTTCAGTCTGAATTTTCTTGTAGCCATCTGCTTGATCTTATAATAGTATTGCTATTTAATTCTTTAATTTAAATAGCTCCTTTTCATCCTAGATATATATCACAGAATCACAGGATGGTTGAGGCCGGATGGGACCTCTGGAGATCATCTTGTCCAATTCCCAGGCTCAAGCAGCATCAACTAGAGCAGGTTACCCAGGACTATTTCCAGATGGCTTTTGAATATCTCCAAGGACAAAGACTTCTCAACTTCTATGGGCAACCTGTTCCAGTCCTCGGTCACCCTCACAGTAAAAAAGAGTGCTTCCTTATGTTCAGATGGAAGCTCCTGGGTTTCACTTCGTGCCCATTGCCACTTGTCCTGTCACTGGACACCACTGAAAAGAGCCTGACTCCACCTTTTTACTCCCTCCTTTCAGGTATTTATACACATTGATAGGATTCCTCCTGAGCCTTCCCTTCTCTAGTGAGAAAGATAAATACCTGGTCTTTATAGAGATGATTTGTCCCATTTCAGCATTGGTTTGTGTGTCAAACAAGCAAAGACAGTTTAATCTCTCCTCTTAAAAGAAGTAGTCTATTCACTGTATCTTCTTCATGCACGTTCTGTGAACCTAGATTATCAAACCTGTGAAAAATATTTCAGATAAGGGCTGATTAATCATTTGATCTTAGAGTGTTTTAATAATTCTTTGCCTTTATTAAAAAGAATTGGCTATAAGTTCCTGCCTGATACTTGAATTATCTGCTCCCAAAAAGCATCCTATCCTAGTGATTCCTCACCAGGCCTCCTCCACAGGTTACCAGTCCTTCCAGCCAGTGACTGGAAGTTCTAACTAAAACCCATAAGGTAAATTAAATTATTAAATTAAACTTGACCCACAGGGGACGTAGTGAACCATTTCTTCCCATTACCCAGGTCAGTGTGATTTATACCTCCTTGCAAGCTTGTGTCACTACCTAAGCAGTTCAGCAGTTATCATGCATTAGTAACTAACATGGAAGCTCTAAACCTAGAGAAAATTTTATTTCTTTATCAATCAATCCTATCTTTGAACAACAATCCCTCTACTTGAAATACCAAATGTTATCAAAATGTTAATAGATTGAAGAAATACCTGTAACTCACTTCTTTTTATGATTTAATTATTTCAATAAGGATACATGCATTACCTTTTGAAAAAACCAGAAACAGGGAAAAATTATTCTTGTTTTTCCATGTTTGGCCACTCCAGTTTATGGGTTGGAATGATTCTTTGCTTTTTAAGACCACAAAATGAAAACCAAAGCTGAAAATAGCTGAAAAGTAAAATGTTATTTTTTGATGATATAATAGTATTTTATGATGCTAAACCAAGTTATAGGTCCGCTCTAGTAATAGTAGTGTAAATTTAATATTACAGCATCACAGAATGTTAGGGGTTGGAAGGGACCTTGAAAGATCATCTAGTCCAACAGTTAAAAAACTGTTTAAGCATACAGAGAAAGCGATGTTTTCTTTAGGTATTTGCAAAACAATTAACATGAAAGAGGTAAAAGTCAGAATAAGCAGTTCAATTACAAATTCAAAGTGATTATCATATTGCAGCATTTTTCTAGATTTTTCCAGTACTGTCTCAACCACTGTCACCCTCTCCTTTTCCCCGTACTACGGAATCCAATTGTCTTTCCAGAATTCCTTATGCAATCTTCATTTCTTTTGTTCAAAAAGACCTGAGTCTGTTGGGAGACCTGGAACTACCTCACCCACATGGACTAGATTATTTTTTACTGTGTTACATTGGTTTAGGCATAGATCTTGCTTTTAGAGGGAATATTTTAGGTTGTAGTAATGTGCAGTAGAGAGTCAATATATTCTACACTTCACTGTTTGGCATAATTTCTCTGCTATATCCTTACAGATACATCCTATTCTTTGTCAGAAAAAAAAACCCTATCCAGGCCCAACGATCAGGAGCCTTTTTTTAATTAAGATTCTACTAAACCAAATGCATTTCATGTGTAGAGATTGGTGCCAAGTGACAATGTCTAGCATCACTGTGTTAAAAAATATTATTATTTGGTTTTCTTCGGAAGCCAAGAAGAAACAGTCTCCTTATCATTCTATATTTTCTGTGTGTTTGTTTTCGTGGAGTAACTTTGTGGAATCTTTGCACACCCAAGATTTGAAGGCAATATATAGTGTACGATGACCAAAAATGATACCTTAGTTTAAGGATCTTATTTTCCATTTTTACCAAAATGAAACATTTTTTCTCTCCCCACAGAAAAACAACTCTGACGTTACTCTTCTGCTTTCTTCTTTGTAGTAATATGGTACTTATTTTGTCCCTCACACATGAAGTTATTTAATTATATTACATGACAGATGAGCAGGAAGGATACATGATACTATCCTCTACTGCCTGAGAATTGTTCTAGGATACAAGAAGCTACTAGAATATCTTCCAAAAGGGGATTTATCTTGTTGGAAAGTCCTATGCAAATTGCCCAGGAAGGAGCAGATTATTCATTGTAAGCACACATGTATGTGGAGATGAGTTCTTGTACCGCATGTGTCCACACTGTGGTGGTACTTCTCTCATTTCTTCTTTCCAACCTTGCTTCAGTTCTGTAATGCAGTCTATCTGCGTCTTTTAAGAATGAGAAAGGAAAAAGCATTTCCCAGGCAACAGTAGTCTCTCCATTTTCTTGTATTTCTTAAAATAGTCCAAGATCCTCAATTCTAAATGGTATATCTGGACTCTTCTAGACACACTGTCCCTGTCACTGTTCTGATCTCTGATGATAATGGTTACGCCTTGGTGACCCAGTCTCAGACAACCAAATGTTGTGCTGTCCTTACACCAATCATTATTTCTATCCCAAAAAATATGTTGTATAGCAGAAGAGGTAATAGAATAGAAACAGACAAAGGAGAAACTATAAAATAATATTGGCTTGCTTTTAGGCCATATCTGCTCATCATCTGCTTAAGAGAACTAGGATTGACAGTGATAGTAAATATAAATTTAGCAACTACGCACTACCCTGTTAAGGGTAGGAAAACTGTAACAGATTTGAATTGCTCCACAACAGTGCACCTGCCAGTGTCTTTAGTGTTTGTACTCACAGTAAGGGCTAATGGCCATTTGTTATCTTTGGAAAGATGGACTGGTTTTTTGCATAGGACAATGAAGTTGGATCCAGTCTTCTTTTAGGAAGGACAATGAACCATGAAATTGGGCAGAGATAGCAGTGAATCAGTGTAGTTCATACAGAAGCAAAGAGCCCAGTACTGGACAGCAAAAACGTTGGTGATTTTTTTTTTTTTAATCTTCATCCTCTCTGTTGTCTGCTCTGCCTGTGGGCATTATTGCCTTTCAAATGTTTTACATCTATTATATCAGAAATTCTGAGGACATTTATATCTGAAAACTTGTCTGATGTCTGTGTTAGAAGTGTTCTGTAACAGAGAAGAAATCAGTATGTAAAGAAATATTCTACTTCTGTTCCCATGAGATCCTGGGTCTCAATCCTATTTGGATAGTCAGATTGTCTTTCCTATTTTTTCCCCTCTTGTATTTTATGTGTCTTTCTGTCCTTATGTTTTCTCCATGCCATCTTTTTTGAGAAATATAGTTCCTGTGGCTTCCTAATCCCACTGTTTCTGTTTCCTGAAGGGAAATATAAGGTTAAGTATTTTCCAGAGGGTGGAAACAGAGAAGCCAGATGGCTGTTTGAGCAGGGAGAGCATCTGATGGCTACCTGCCTATCTTCTAGCTGTAGAAAGTGCCTCCAGTGGGCTATACTGGATACTCAGTGGAGCAGAGACAAGAACACTAGGATGAGGTACCAGATGAAAGGCTGGCAAAACCAGTGATGGCAGGCATTTGTCCAATCTGTCCTATTTCCTCAAGTGAAAATAAAAATTCAGCAAAGGTTGACCATTTGTTGAGCCCTGCAGCCAGTATGCATTTTGCTTTTGTTTTTATTACTAGTTTTACTAGTCAGGTTCATCATCTGACGTCTCGTATGTCTCTGCTTCTGCTCAGTTGTGGTACGCTTTGGGCTGATTTAGTTTTCAAATGATCCAAAGTAAAAAGAAATTGCATTCCTACCATGAAGCACATTTTTCAGAATGCTGCATGTGTAGCTGGACAGTAAACAGAGAAAACGAAGACAAAGGACATGTCTTAAAATACGAAAGTAGGCTTTGATTGTCTTTCTCATTTAAAATAATAATATATACTTAGAAGAAAAATCTAGGAAAAAATCACTACCTGACTTTACTCCTAGGAGAAAGTGCCTGTTCTTCCTTATACAATTGATATCTAAGGTAAATGTGGTAGCTCTTGATTTTTTTTATTGTGTTATGCCTACTGTTGCATGAATTTAAAAGCTTTTTTCCTTCATTTTCTGACTTATTCCAAATTTTCTTGATGGTGGTTTTGCTTTTATTTTTTTTTGCATTATCTATGTTTAAGTTGTTACTGGAGTTGATAATGCATAGTAAAAGCAAGTTCTTTTTGCTTACTTTTCATGATGATTTAAGTCATTACTGAGATTCCTGAGACCTAAGGAGGTAAAACTGGTTTGATTCAGTATTTTCTGACTAAGTACAACATTAAAAACTTTAATCCAATTATAAAATTGGGTTGCATATTTTTGGAGTACGAACAAAACAGTTATACTCAACTGAGAAGACAATTTTTATGGGCATCTGAACACAATCAAAGGTGGCAAAAAGGAAGAACCATCTTGTTTAACTTCAAGAACTGAAATCTTCAAGCAATTTTTCTGGAGCACGTTCGTTAAGTATTCCTCCTGGTAGATCTAGAGGAAACCATGAAATAAAATTTGGAAGAAAAATTAACAAATGAAAAGCACGTCACGGGTTCAGACTGAGCAGTGTGAAGACAGTACTGAATTAAGCTAAATTAGATTTAATAAATTCTCTGACATAAACACAAAATTGTATTTATTGTTAGAGGAGGCAGAATCTGTTTTAACAGAAGATGGTGTATTTTAACACTGCTACATATATAATTGGGAGGTAGGAAATACAGACCAGGGAAAAAGTTCCATCTTACTGGTATGGGACAGAGTTTTTGTATGTGAACTTTATGAAAACCTTTAATATTGTTTAGTGAACATTATATTATATCCATATTGTTTTCCACGTAACCTTCCATCTTAAATTTTAACCGAAACTGTATTATTTAACAAGATATCATCAGTTTTGGTGCATCCCTACTCAAAAATTTTGGAAGCCGTTGTTGTAGAAAGAGTGCTGAAAGCATAATCCCATAAAAACAAAGATTACTAAATGAGAAGTGGTTACTGAATAAAGTAATTCTTTCAAAAGCTGGCTATACCAACTAGAAACAAGGTGTGTAAAATATTCACGTGAGCCAAACTTTTATTTTAAAAGGGATAATTGAGGAACAATTGAATTCAAGGCATACGCAACAATAACCAAACAAAACAATATATCCCCCCCCCCCCCAAAAAAACCAAACCTACCCCAACCCACAAAAAAACCCCTCCAAACTACAACAAACTCAAAACAAGTATAGCCACAGTGTATTACAGATCTTTAAATGGCAAAAGGAAGTATAGGAAGAAAAATAAATAGGATTATAATTATATAGAGGAAGATCAGTAACTGGGGTAATTTAGCATTGAATTAGAATCCATAAATATGTACACTTGACATTTACTCTAACTTAAAGTAATATAAATGGGAAGAAACTTCCATGCTGAAGGAATAGCTTCACTGACAGATGGTGTCTGAGAAAAGAACATGCCCCAAAGATTCACTTCAATGCATTTTGTAGACTTCTGGCACTGAACTGAGAGTTTAACTTTTCAAAATTTAAACGAGATCTATAACAAAATCTTATTTGGTTGTAATATAAAGTATCCGGTGCAAATGTTTCCCCAGACAAGTACTTTATAAATGTTCTTAATCTAATATTTTGATTTTGAAAAGGAACATGTCATAAAACATTTTTGTTTTACTTAAGATGTTAGAAGACTTCATCATAGTGGTTGTAAGATAAGCTCAGATGAGTGATTATCACTGCCTAGTGAGCACCAGTGCTTATCAGTCACTTCTAATTCACAGTAAAATGTAAATGTGACATAATTTAGCTCGATACCATCTTTTTTAGGATTGCTTTTAAAGAGTTTCTCAAAGAAGATATTTAAAGCCAGTTTAAGCATATCTTAGTGTTGGTTATTTTCTCTTCAGGATGACTTCAGATGACGTGATAACCTAGCATATTTATATTTATAATCACAGGTTTTCACATATCCAAGAACTACAATACAATCTAATTCTGTATATCTCAAATAAAAAAACAAGCAAACAAACATAACCCGAAACCTAAACCAACCTCTATGCCTCTATTTATTTTTTTATTTCCAAACAGAATTTTGAACAATTAAAATAATCTCTTCCCAAGAAGTAAATATTATCATATTTTCTGTATTTTGACTGCCAACACTATGTGCATTTTTTATAAGACAATCACACTGATTTTTGTAATTCAATGTATGCACTTAATATGTTTTATGTTGTCCAGTTTTGATTCAACAGTTTAGGTAACATGGCATCTTTTTACTCTCAGGTTTAATGAGACTCATTTCTTGAGTGGAAGAGCCATTAGCCAGGCAACTTCACGAAATCCTTCCTCTGTTTTTTTTCATGATAGTAATATTTGCTCAACATCCACTAATTTTTTCAAATGTTTCTGCAGGCAGGGACATAAAAACAGTTGTAGTGCACGCATTTAAAAGTGCCTGCCAATACACACAGAAGAAAGCACTGAATATGTGCCCAGATCTGTTCCTCTATCACTTATTAGGCAGATTGAAAGATTACGATGTGTTCCATGGAAGAACCACAATACTTCTGCATTGCTCCCAGCGTCCCTTAGGAGGAAAATGTGACTCAGGGGGATTGTGGTCTCTTCCCTGTTGGAGAGAGTCTTTTGACAGGTCTGTGTCAAGTATAGCACGCACTAATATTGGGGTACCTGTTCTGTCAAATACATAGGAATAGTAGAATTAAAGTGATGCTCAGACAATAACATATTTTGATCAGTAGTAAGAGAGAAAATAGGATCTCTTGTGAGTCCAGACTTTTAATTTTTTTCCACTGGCTTCTGAATAGCATGTAAAGAGTGTATTAAATGTCTCATACAAATGCCCTTTGAGACATGACCAAATTAGTCCTGTATGATTTAGTATCAACAAGCTGTTCTCTATATTTAACTATGAAATACTTTAAAATGTTCCTTTTTAGAGCCAGTGCGTTGTCTTTTGAACACATTATGATGGTTCAGCTCACAATTCTATATAATGAGAGTTGTCTGACTGGAGTCATCTCATTTGCAGAATGCCTTTCATCACAGTCTATTCCAGTCCTTATAGTCCTCAGACTTTATTTATCTTCTCCATATCTTGAATTTCAGAGCGTGTCAGCATGCCCAAAGAAGTTCAGTTGATCTAACTCTTCTAATTAAAGTTTGCTATTTGTACAGAGTTTAGTATGTGTTGGAAATCTTGGGCACTAAATGTGAGAGTTACACTGATTTTAGTTACTTCTTTTTCTGTAAGTCTTTGTGTTGGTATTATGAGAAATATGTTGTTAAAAGGGACCAGTTAGGATGAAGGAAGAAAAGCTTGAAGAACCAGTTTAAGGACATTATTTTAGTTTAACAAGACTGCATTAGCATTGTTCAAGAAAATGGGAAAGTGAGACTTTGAAGTTTTGTTTCTGTGTTAGTCTAACAGAAGATAGCTTTCATATCGCTCAGTAAGGATTTATAACCTGCTTGAGCAAGAAAAAAATATATCACAAAGCCCTGGTTCATAAAACTTCTCAGTACAAATAAACCAGAAAGAATTATATTGAACAAAGAGTCAAGCCTTACCCAGGATGGTGATGTGAATAGCTGCTGCTTTAATGAGCAATGAAGTGACTGATAATTTACTATAATCCAACTTTCTTATTGTAACCTAAGTTATAATGAAAAGTTGATCTTATACGGAAAATTTTAAAAGGTACTATCCAGCATGACTCATGACTACTTCATTTTTTCAGATATTGTTACTTGCCGCAGGTCAGAGGTTTTCACCTCTTTAGTTAATCCCTGTGCCTGAATGACCTCAATTCAAGGGCTGGTTCTGCTCTGAAATCTACAGCGAGGCTCACTGAAAGGCATAATAAATAAATATCCAAGTTTTACTAAATAGTAGGCTATCTAATAGCTTATTCTTACTACAGTTTCTCTGACTGAGGTTAATGATTTTAGAATAAGAAAAGGGAAAAAAAGAAACCAGCGGAAATCCAATTTCAGGACTCATTTTAGTGCAGAGTTCAGACGAAGAGAGAAAATACTGAGGGGCAATTTGTAAGCCCATAATGTAATGTAGCAAATTCCTGAGAGCTGGAACATCACAAAAGGAGATAATCTTCTTGTGTTAGACATTTGGGGTGCAAGCAGTGCTACATGTAATGAAATTGGGGATGTTATCAATGAGCCGACTTATGAAATATACATGATACAAAATTATTTTTCATTTTATTTTGTTCCTAAATGATAATGTGATTCCTAGATGTCCCTGAAAATTTTGCAAACAGAATCATAGAATATCTCAAGTTGAAAGGGACCGATAAAGATCATTGAATCCAACTCCCTGCTCTTTGCAGGACTATCTAAAACTAAACCGTATGACTAAGTGTGTCATCCAGATGCTCCTTGAGCTCTGGCAGGCTTGGTGCTCTCCAGCCTACCTGAATCACACTATAAGACCTCTATAATTTCAAGGGAGTCCACAGCTACTCAGAAAAATTACCGTAAATTCAATTCCTGCATCCAAATAATTAAAAAAACCTCAAAACATTGAAGAGCACTGGCCTGAAAATTGAGCCCTGGGGAGCCCCACTGGTGACTGGCTGCCAGCCCAATGTAACCCCATTTACTGTAATTCTTTGAGTCTGTCCGCTTAGCTAATTGCTAACCTAATGTATCACTTGTATAAATATGTGCTTGATATTTTATCCAGAAGGATACTGTGAGATACGGCAACAAAAGCTTTGTTAAAATCCAAAATTACCACATCTATGGACTTGCTTTGGTCATCTAAATGGATGACTGTCCTAAAAGGAAATAAAGTTAGAGAAGCAGGACTTTCCCCTCTTGAACTTTTTTGTGGTTTTGTGTAATTTTTACACTGACTCTCCAGAAATTATACAGAAATAAATTAACTTATCTGTTTAAAAGATAAACATGCTTTTAAAAGACTGAAAACCATCTTAACATTGGGGTAAAATACACTTGAAATAATTTGAGATTTTCCAAAAGAGCTTTTACCTTTCCTAGAGTACATTTTGCAAAGGAAAATTGAATATTCTGTCTACAGGAAACATGTCATTAATTATTTAACTGAGTGGATCTATTTTGTTAGTTCTTTGGTTTATATACAGACCAAGAAAGAGAAGATAATGACATATAATGACATAATATGTAAGCTAAGTAAATTTGCTGCGTTTGTAATTCTGGCAGTATAAATTCTAATTATAGAATTATAACAACATGCTTTTAAGAGTCAAGTACAACATATTGTGTTGACAGGCTACTTAACAAGATGATACTTAATGGTTACCTATGGGAATGTGGAAGATTAGCAAGGTTGCACAAACTGGAAAAGTCATTTATAATGCATATAATTAGAAGGAAATATTTTTTTTAAAATAGGAATGAGTTTTATTGGAAGCATACTGTTAAGATATATATTTGGAAGCTGTATATTTAGTTATAAGTATGTTTTAAGTTATAAATTTAAGTAATACTAATATATTTAGTATAAGATATTTTGATTCATTGTGTTGTGTCTATGATTGCAAAAAAAACCCGAAATCATAAAACTTTTTAGTCATTCCAAAGATGACCAGGTGAATGAATAGCCACTAAATTTCCTTTGTCAAGAACTATTCACACTCTCGCTATTTTCTTTTAAGGGATGAAGAAGCCGAAATTGCAGGTGAGAAGTAAGAGATGCCACACAGCTTCATTTTTGCAATTCTTTTGATACTGCCTACAATATTTTCCCCATAGGATTCCTATCAGGTGAGCAAAAAGCTGATTGTAAAGCTGAACAGAAAGCAGAGTTATTAAAGGTTTATTGTGAAACTGGAAGAATGGACTGAGCAGAATTCCAAGGGAGTCTGTGATGGCTTTAGTAATGTTCAGCAGTTTTATTAACAGCTGATGGAATGGCAAGTGCACGGATTAAATCTACAGATGACATCAACCCTCTGGAATCTGTAAGCACATTGAAGTTGCATTCAGAATAATTTTGAGAAAATGGAGGAATGATCAGGAAAAGAGATGCAATTCTACAAGGACATCTGCAAGGTGGAAATAATCGGCTGCATGAAATGAGGTCGGAGAATAATTGGCTAAGTTACTGAAGAAATTCTGTTATTTTATCTAGACAAAAAGGAGAAAGGAAGGAGATCAGGCAACAGCCTTTATATATAGAAGATACCTGCCAAGAGAAAGGTAATAAACGGTTTTCTCCATGTCTCCTGTAGATAGGTTAAGATGTAAGAGACTTGCATTACATCAAGCAATATTTAAGTCCGGACATTTTTTATGTAACTGTAAAAATATTTAAGTATTAGAATACATTTGCTAGGGAGACTATATGAGCTCTATCACTGCAAGCCCTTTTTCAAGAAAATAGGTATAATACAGACTAGCTGATATTTTCAGGCTAATGGGGTGAACTAGCTGACCTGTTATTAAGTCTTTTGGACACACATGTTTTGTGTTACTATATGTATATATATAAAATCATAGAATCACAGAATGTATTGGAGGGGAAGGGACCTTTAAAGCTGATCCAGTCCAACCCCTGCAGTGAGCAGGGACATTGGTACCAGATCAGGTTGCTCACAGCCCCATCAAGCCTGACCTTGAATACCTCCAGGGATGGGGCCTGCACCACCTCTCTGGGCAGCCTGTGCCAGTGATCGACCACCCTCATGGGGAAGAACTTAAATTCCAACAAAATAGACTGAATATACGCTTTCAGAGTAGATTAGCTCAAGCCATAGCTTTTTAGTAGCCTGGTCATTTGGGCCTTTGGTTTTTGTCCCTTTCTTTTTCCTTGCCAGCATCCCAGTTTGACTCCAGTTCTGATCTGATTCTTCCTCTTCCAAAGATGAACTGAGGGAGAGGTATCTGAGGCATTTAGCAATGCTTGAAGCTGGGATGTTATCAGCTGGAGTATGTATGTATATGTACATACATATGAAACGAAGTAACATGACTTAATTTTAAACACAAAACTTTTTGACAGTTGCCAGTTAAAGCTCAGATGTCTGTGCACTACTGCAACTTAACAGGTAATGGTCAGCTGCACTACACTGAGTGTATGCATGCTCTTAGAGAAGAGGATATTGCCAGTTGTGCTGATTGCTATTTCAATTGATTTTCCTCTCTGGCTTCACTTACAGTGCTTTAGAAAACCTTGTTTGGAAAAAAAACAAAAACCAACCCAATAAAATAATCAGAATCCTGTCCAAAATATCTAAACTGCTTACCATCCTCTTGAAACTGGTTAATTAGAAGGACGTCCTTAGGGTTGCCGTAGAAATTCTGTTAGTTTGCAGTCTACATAAAGAGAGAAAGAGACAGAGTAATGTATCATACAGAGATGTATGGTATATACAATCTTTCAGTTGGAATCGTTCATGATTTACACCTAACACCTATGGAGCAAATGGGTGTGCTTAGAAAGTGCGACCAATGAAAAGGGATGCACTTTGTCAATGTGTGCAAGTGGGATCTCTCCCATTGCTCAGAAAATCTTGGCAGTTAAAAATGATAATTCACATAAATAGACTGCCCAGTAAATGTGACTAGAGTCTATTTTTCATCTTTTTATCCTATTAAGCTTGTGACAGGTAAATTCTTTGCTATAAAGAAAGTTGGCACATATGGACAAATTTCAGCTGTTAGTGTAAGGGCATTCAGGATATAATATGAGGTTAAATATGTATGTAAAATTATACCATATTGATATGATACTTCAGTAGATTGTTTATAATGCTTTGATATCCCTACCTATTACTGGTTCTCTTTGGTCCTCTAAAAGGACCTCAGAGGACAGGAGAAAACATGTGCTTAACTTACCTTAGTGCCTGCACGGAAAGCAGGGCTAGGCAGCTCAGCACAAACACAGCGATTGAGAGCAGACGCAAAATATACTCAGATGATATTTGAAGCTGTATAGAAATATTCATACAAATATTAATTCAAAATGGATCAGCCAGCAGATGATCTATTCTCAACACTGAAATCAAAGAACAAAGTAGACGGAAGGGACTAACACAAGGCAAATGTGGGTCTGTGTTGGGGGCAGGACACAGTGCCTGTAACTCTTTAGATGTAGACTATAGACTGACATTTTACTAGGGACTGGAAAGCAAGAAGATGTAAATACCATTTAGGGTGCTAATACACATAGGAAAAAGCCTTATGTGATTTCTATGATCACTTACAAGTTATCAATAAAGACAGAGTCTAGGTATTTTCTATCAGTGTCAGAAGAAATTGTGAAAGTTGAGAAATAAAATGGTAAATAAATAAATAAATAAACAGAATTGTTATTTTTTCCTCTATTTAGAAGACTTTTCTGATTATCAAATAAGTATTGGTTTGGGGTTTGATTGAGAAATAAAATGGTAAATAAATAAATAAACAAACAAACAAACAGAATTGTAATTTTTTCCTCTATATAGAAGACTTTCCTGATTATCAAATAAATATTGGTTTGGGGTTTGTGTTTGGTTTTCTGTACACAGCTAGCCTGAACTAAAAAATTGTCACACAGAATCACAGAATCGCAGAACGTTAGGGATTGGAAGGGACCTCAAAAGCTCATCCAGTCCAATCCCCCTGCCGGAGCAGGAACACCCAGATGAGGTTACACAGGAAGGCGTCCAGGCGGGTTTTGAATGTCTGCAGAGAAGGAGACTCCACAACCTCTCTGGGCAGCCTGGGCCAGTGCTCTGGCACCCTCACTGAGAAGAAGTTTCTTCTCCAATTTCAGTGGAACCTCCTGTGTTCCAGTTTGTGTCCATTACCTCTTGCCCTATCATTGTTTGTCACCGAGAAGAGCCTGGCTCCATCCTCGTGACACTCACCCTTTAAATATTTATAAACATGAATGAGGTCTCCCCTCAGTCTCCTCTTCTGCAAACTAAAGAGACCCAGCTCCCTCAGCCGCTCCTCATAAGGGAGATGCTCCACTCCCTTAATCATCTTTGTAGCCCTACGCTGGACTCTCTCCAGCAGTCTATCTTCTCTTTAGCTGTCAAAATACATCTCCAATGATTTCCTGCTGCAATATCAGATATCATTTTGTAGGATGTATAGAAATAATTTTTTTTCAATGATTCTTAATTTTGGTTCAATTCCTTTAGTGGATTCACATTTACATCTTTCTAAATTCTTCCTTTATGAGTTCTGTTTCTTAATTATTTTTCCTTAATCTGAAGTCAAGAAATATCAAATATCCTACAACATTTCCTGCTTTAGTACATAATCTCCATGTGAAATGCCTGTTGCCTGTAATTAGTGGCTCTTGCTATATCTCATATACTTCTCATCCTTTCCTGCCTCCCAGCCAGAAGTCACAAAGTTTAACAGAACTGAAGTAGGCCTCTCTACCTTTCTAACATTCCAGGAAATCAAATTTTTGACACATCTGACATTGTTTGATGGCCTCCATTTTTCTACAAATCACAGTCTGTTCATGAAATACAACGATAACAATTTTGAGCTCAGAAAGTGCCACTCGTAAAATGGTTTGGAGCACAATGTAGTATAAATTGCTTGTGATCAAGAGTACTTAAATGAAATAGCAAACATGTAATCCTTTAGTCCACTTTCATATTCGAACACAGGCTACGATTTGTCGATAATAGCAGGAAATTTGTTCTTTGGCTGATGGGCACGGCTAGCAGAAGCCCTAGCTCTTGCTGTTTCAAGTAGCTGAGGATTATACTTAGGATGTGTTAAATATCCAGCTGATTCTGATAATAGCTATCTTGATAATTTTAAGACACTTTCGTAATTATCCCTCGCTAAATATGAAAAAAAAGGAAAATTATTATGATGACCCTTGGCATGTCTGCTCTTTTGATGATTTTGTTAAGAATTTTACGAAGATAAAGAGTTTATGGAATCCAAGGAAAAAAGGAATCACGGGACACAAGCATTTTACATTCTGAGGAACAGAAGGAAATCAATAGTGTATGAATCTGCGTATGGAATAAAGAATAATCTTATAGCAAAGAAGAAACAGGTAAAGTATAAACCATGTCACAGGTACATAAAGAGGAAAGTAAAACTGATTTAGAATGAGGCTATGGAGTTTGCTTCATCTGTGGTGTGTATGTGATAACACTGGTTTAGTCCTGCTCAGAGTGAAACGGAGGTCTTGGTTTAACAGTAAGAAAAGTCTTTATCTGGCCATTCTACAGAATACAACCAATAAAAAAAATGCAGGATCAGAGCTGGTGACAAGGAAGCAGACCAAAGGGAATTAAAACAACCAGAAATGATCAATTTGAAGAGCCTGACCAATGAATCGGACTTAATTAACAAAAATAAATATTTAAAAATTTCTACAGAGGCTGAGTACATATTACCAAGTTGAAAAAATTGAATTATGAGTGATACACTTATGCATTTCAGAAGACACGATGAACGAAAAACACATTTTCCAGTTAATAATTTTAATGGACAGCAGAAAAAAGAAAGGTGGAAAGGGAAAGCAAATTTGATGTCGAAATCAGTTAAGAATGTATAGGTGACCACATCAAAGTTTTACAGCTGGAAATGATTCACAGGATAATGATGCAGAAACATGTGAGTCGCCTTTGAAAAATAAAACTTTAAATTTCAGATTCGAAAGGTGACTGTTTTTAACCTTTGATAGAGTTCCTTTGAAAACTTGAGATTGCAAATCAGTCATGGGTTTCAAAGGGAAAGAAGTCGTCAACTACAAATTATGGTGGTAGTGTTAGTATGCTAAAGATAGAAATTACAGGTTTTTTTAAGATAAGCTGACTGTCACAGCCTAAGAAAATTAATGTTTTTAAAGGTAATATGTCTCTACTTATTGTATTTCAGAGTAAAAAGCACTAATAAATACCCTGTTCAAATTATATAGCAACAGATTTTGCTAGTGAAACAGAAGTCAGCTCTGATATAATAGAAAAAGTTTCTTTGAAATGCACTTAAACCAGGACAATCGACTTTGTATTGGTTTTTGCTACATAAATTTGGAAAATGTACAGCTGTAACAGGACAGCCAACATTTTGCCATCCTAAATTTGCCTTCAGTATTTCTCAAATACATGCTTGGTCTCCCCTTGGACTTACATACACTTTTTTTTTATCCACAGCATTCTTTGGCAAGGAGTACTACAGATCTGCTTGCTACGATGTAGAGAATCGGCTGCTTTTGATTATTCCAAATCTGGCTTCTGGTGGCTTCAAATGAAGGTCATAAGCTTGAGCAACGGAGCAGAGAGTGAAGAGCTGACCATTTCCTCCATGCCCAATATGCCCAATATCACAGAATTGTAGACTTTTACTATATCCCTTCTATATGATGTCCTTTCAGTTCTTCATAAGGCCTGGTCAGTCTGTTTCACAAACCTCTAATTAACAGGTATTTTCTGTTTCCTGTCAAAGTTCAGAATCACAGAAGACAAAAAGGAAAAATCCCCAAATAACGACCTATTTATGGTGATGTTATAAAAGAAGTCCAACAATATACTTTGTTTCATATCTGTAATTTTCACATTTAAAAAGCATTAAAAGAAGAGCTGAAAAAAACAGAATTAATTGCTCCTACTGTCTTAAAATATAAGTAGAAATCAGGTGGACTTCTGGCATACTAAGTTTATTCTATAAGATTATTGCAGTCAGGATTGGCTCCTGAATTTTACATTTTTATGTTAATTTGAGCAAAAATCAACAAGGACAATAGATAAACTAGCAGACAAATGACTCTGCTGATAGGCTTTAACCTGAACCGAATTTGTCTAGCTGACTCATAAGCCCCACAAAGAACGTTGGCTTATGACAGCATCATAATACATGGGAAACAGCAGCACTAATGGATACCAAAATGATAAAGATAGTATTTTGTGGAGATGAATGCCTCAGAAGAAAACTTTTAAATCCTGTAATTAACAAAGAGTGTGATGTATTGCAATATGCTCAATTTTACATTGGAAGGTACTATATAAAGCACAACTATTGATTAACATAAATCCTGACTAACAGTTTGATCTATGGATAATCATGATTTGTATTACACATTTATATTTTACATTGTTTCCATCACTGCATCCCATAATTAATAGTAGTTCTCTCACTGAGATATTAAAAAGAATATTAAGTGGGAGGACAATTTGATTTCTGCGCTGAGAAAAAAGAACAATCTTAAAGACCTACTCTTCCACAAACCTTATCTTTAATGATCACTTCAGCTGCTGGCAATAGGTCTGTTGCTGTAAACGGATGTAATGTAAATCTTTATTCAGACTAATTCTTCGTTTACAGAAATGGTAGATGGTAAATATTGAAAAATAGAATTGTTATTGGAAGGAAAGCACTGTGTGTAAATGATGTACGCACTGGAATATAGGGTCTCAGTTCTGTAAAAAAAAATATTCATCAATACATGGGACTATGCATAATTTTAGCATCAGATTTATGCCAAACCGTTGGGAGAATCAAGGTCTAAGCATATGTTTCACATTTCCCTAGCATTTATAATTTGGTGCTTCAGATCTTAGAAAAGAGACAAAGGAAAAAATTTCTGCCTTGCAAATTTAAATACACTTTTTTTGTCAAGATCACATGTGTGCTCCGGTCTTTGAGCTCAGAGTTACAGCCTATGAAGGCTATCTATGATTGGCCTTCTGGCCTCCAAGCACACATTGCCAACTCATGTCGAGCTCTTCATCCACCAGTACTCTCAAGTCCTTCTCCACAGGGCTGCTCTCAATCCTTTTATATTCCAGCCTTTACTGATCACAGAATCACAGCATATCAGGAGTTGGAAGGAACCTCAAAAGATCCCCCAGTCCAACCCCTGCCAGAGCAGGATCACCAGAGCAGTCACACAGGAACACGGCCAGGGGTTTGGGTGTCTCCAGACAAGGAGACTCCACAACCTCTCTGGGCAGCCTGGGCCATGCTCTGGCACCCTCACAGGAAAGAAGTTTCTCCTCATGTTCAGGTTGAACCTCCTATGCTCCAGCTTGGGACCATTGCCCCTTGTGCTGGCATTGGACATCCCAGAGCAGAGCCTGGCTCCTTCCTTCTGACACTCGCCCTTTACAATTTGTTAACCATGAACGAGGGCACCCCTCAGTCTCCTCCAAGCTAAAGAGCCCCAGCTCCCTCAGCCACTCCTCATAAGGGAGATGCTCCACTCCCTCCATCATCTTTGTGGCTCTGCTGGACTCTTTCAAGCAGTTCCTGTCCTTCTTGAAGTGAGGGCCCAGAACTGGACACAACTGGATTGCCTCAACCCCAGTACAGGACATTTCACTTGGCCTTGTTGAACCTCATGAGGTTCACCTGGGCCCACTTCTCCAGCTTCTCCAGGTCCCTCTGGATGGCATCCCATCCCTTAGACATGTCAGCTGCATCACTCAGCTTGATGTCATCCACAAACTTGCTGAGGGTGCACTTGATTCCACTATCTATGTCATTAATGAATACAATGAATAGTACTGGCTCCGATACAGACAATATATTTTAAGGCTTTAGTAGCTTTTTTTTTTAAATTTATATATAAAATAGAATTATGAGGTACACATAGGTGTCATGCAGCAGTCTTATATGACTTTTTTGGGGGGTGATGCTGTCGATATAATCAACTATAAAAAAAAGGAAAAAAGGAAAGTGGTAGGCTATTAAGCAAGTATAAAATGAGAACAGAAGTGTTCATTTAGCTTCAAAACTCAGCTATTCTAGTGTAGTAACGAGAAACAAGAAGTTCTGCTCTGAATACTGAAGGAAAATGCAAAATACCAGCATCCTAAGGGAAGTATCATCCTCACTGATCTTGTGAGCTATTCCTGTGATCTTTCCGATGACAATCTTTCCTCTTGTAGCCTGAGTCAGCCAGCTCCTCAGAGAGTGATACAGGGTGGAAGACTTACTCATCACAAGAGCTGTTCATAAAAGGGATCTGGACAATAGTAATGTTCTTCATGATTAAACCCAGATTTCTTTTATTTGAAGGAGTGAAGACGGACAGGGGACATAAGCTGGGCAGCAAAGACAAGAGGAAATCCCGCAACAGCAAAGTGCTGCACTTTACCTGGGTCACTGGTATATGTAAGCAATGCTTATGTTCTGGCTACCTGTGATAAAATTTGCCTTTCAGGTGCAAATTAAATTACTAATTGGTAATTTAATTAGTAATTAAATTACTAATTGGTGATGTTACTTGCAGTGCTTTCTGCTCTCATTATTTCCTGTATCCATAAGTATGAGACTGAACCTGAAGGCTTTCTCACAGACTGTCCAAAAGATGCTGGGGCTTCATATACCTTTTTGGGTAGTCTAATAACTGCTTGCTAATCAGAGGCTGGATCTCAGAAGGTTTCATATGTGTTTTGTATCACTTATTTCTCCTCCATTGTGTAAAGATATTTTTTAATAATTTGATCCTTTTTCTTCTATTTCTTATGATTAGTAAGAATACTTTGATTCATATAAGTAGCCAAAGAAATACACTTGCTCCCAGTCAGAGAGTCCCATTTACTTTGTGCTTTGTAGCTAAATTTATTTCAGCCAAAGTTCAAAACAGAAAGAAGTTTTCAACGTCTGCTTTTTAAATGATATCGACTCTAAACCAGAATTTTATTCCATGGTGGGTTAGCTTTGACTGGCAGCCAAGGGCCCATCCAGTTGCTCACCTACTTCTCCCTCAGCTGGACAGGGGGAGAAAATTGGAACAAGGGCGAGAAATTTTTGTGAATTTGGATAAAGAAGAGGAGACTACAGTTACTGTTGCAGGCAAAACAGATTTGACTTGAAAGAATTTACTTAACTTACTGATAATTAAAATAAGTATTTAATTACTGACTCGGGTAGTGGAAAACAAAACAAATAAAAACCCCAGAAGCAAACATTTACATACTTAAGAAAAAAAAGCTTTTCATTCTCCTTTCCTAGGCTCAGCTCCAGTTCAGACACTTCTCCTCCCTGCTTGTTATTGCTGAAAGTTGCACTCAGTGCTTTCAGTGAGGCAACAGGGGATGTGGCGGGGTGTTGTGGCCAGGACATGGAGGTTTCTGCGCTGCTCCATCCTTCATGCCTTGTTCTTCTGCTCTGGTGTGGGTTCTCCATGGGCTGCAGTCCCTGCAAGGAGAAAGGGCTGTGCCTGATCCACTATGGAGCACCTCCTCTTCCTTCCCCCCCAGTTCCCCTTTTTCCAGGCTTAGCTTCATTCCTTCATCCACTCTTCTGTCTCCTCCCACCTCCCCAAGAAGCACAGGGGGATGAGGAATTTGGGTTAGGATCAGTCCATAGAAGCTGTAGATCTGCAGTTCTTCAACTGCAGTGCAAGTAGATAAAGATTTCTAGACACGTTAATAGGATGTAAAAGGGCCTGGACAGCTCTGTGAGCTAATGGCTTTGCCAGTGTCTCAAAAATATCCAGAAGTTTTATGGGGAAAAAATAAAGAAAGAAATAGATAATTGAGGAGGTAGCAAGTTTTTTCTTAAAACTTTGAATAATATAAATTGTTCTTCCTAAGGGTTTGATATTCTTCAGGAACCGATAGAAACTGTCTTTCTGTGGCAGACTTATTCACAATAAGCGAGCTTCTCTAACTATATAGTCTTTTAATAAAATACTTACCAGGACTTGGAAGAAATCAGAATTTTCCTGAACTGAAGTCTCAACAACTTTGCAGACGTGAGTATGGATTCAAAAAAGGCAAACATATCTTTAGCAACTATGACAGCATGTTTTCATCTTTCTGTAATACCTTACTGGAACTACATAAACACTTTATATCAACAAACTTGCACTAGTATTACAAATGGACTGACTTTTTAAATATTACCTGAATGCATTAGGTTTCCAAAATGTGGTTTTTACCTTTCTCTTCCTTTCCTAGAGAGCACTGTTCAGTGGTTCAAAGGAAGAGTATGCTCTTCTCCCACCATCTCTGTGCTCCTGGATCTGTTTGTTTAGGGTTTTTTTTCTGAGGTGTTTGGTTGCTTGGTTTGTTGCTTTTCTTTCAGCAGCCATCACCACAGAATTCACCACACTGTAACATTAATGCAGGGAGTCATCATATGCTTCATTACTGAAAATATTTATGATTAAATGTTGATTTAATGTATCTTCAGAAGAACTCCCATTTCACTGCAAGAGTGCTCTAACCACCAGTGAAATAATGTGTTAGTTCAGAAGCAAATATCCACGGCTGACTTCAGAAACACCTGTGTGCATGATAGATAAATAAATATTTACAGATAGTGCTGGAGGTCTGTTTTGTAACAACTGTTAGGCTACAATAGCTAAAAAACCTCTGTTATTATAAAAATAAAGGTTAAGTTAGATTATTGAACAAAATGCGAACACTTAGATAGTATTATCCATTTTTCTGCATCTGCTGTGCAAAGTACATGTAAACTGATGCTATTCTCATCTAGCATCATGTATAATCCACATCACATTCAGACTGCATTGATGTAAATAGCTACAGGAGGTTTAGAGTTATGAGATCAACTTAAAACTGTTACTTAAAGGAAAAAGAATTTAATGAAACACAATTTTCTTTACATAATTTATAGCTATTTCTGAAGAAGAAATCACCTGTGGTAACTGAAAAATGCTTGGTATTCAGATGCAAAAGCTGCAGCGGTTCTTGCAAAGTTTAATGGATAAATCTTAATTCTTTAGGATTGGAGTATGGGAACTACAGACGCTCATACTGAAAGAGTGTGAGATCAGTAATAAAAGGGTCTGAGTTGCTGAATGCAGAAGGTTGACAGAGCTGAGGCTGCCGTTGCTCCCTGTACCCAGGTCCAGCCAGTAGTGAGACTGAGTGTGTTCCTCATAGGCACACACAAGGACACACACACACACATACACACAGTACACGTACACGTGGCTGGGCAGACAGATTAACACAGATGACACAGTCAGCACTGGAACTGACACAGCACCAACGGCCTCATCCTGTTTCCCTCTTAGCTGATCAGAATGATGGTCACTTTGTGGGAAATACATACCCACGTTTACAATGTGGATCTCTCCAGTCTGCCCAGTAACAGGTCCCTGGATGCCAGGACTCCCCAGTTCCTTACTCGTGTGTATTATGAGTCCAGAAGACCCACATTACCACTCCAGTTGCAGACTCCCTTCAACCACAGACACACACATGCACAGCCATGTGTAGGTAAATCATGAATCCTCTAAAGGGCAGTTGTGTTATTTTAAATAATATTGAAGTGGAATTTCTGTTTCAGGGATCACAGAAGCAATATTGTAAAAAGCATAAGAAGGGCCCAGTAATACAAAGAGAAAAAGTTGGAGAAGCCACGATAAGAGAATAAGCAAAAGGAGCTCCTCAGGGTATGTGGAGATGAAACGTACCACAAAGGATTTAGCCCTGACCTTCACACAGTCACTGATTGTAAGCATTTTCTCAGATTTTTATGTTCCTTACTGATACACATGCATTGCTACCTCACAAAACAAGTGCACAGCAACTTCTGAATCACTTAATTCAATACCAAATGAATTAGGGATGTAATTCCAGATTTTACACTCATGCATACATACGTTCATGAAATAACACTTTGGGTCACACTAACACACAAATGCAACAGTGATGAGTTCATTAGAAGATGAGTGTTCTGCTCCAAGACACATACTGAGGCTTCTATTTGGCTCCTTTTTTTCAGTGTAATTCTACTGAGTTCAATGGAGTTACATCAGCAGAGATACAACTCACTTACTTCATACAGAATCACAGAATTGCTCGGTTGGAAAAGACCTCCGAGATCATCACGTCCAACTG
>NW_010184872.1:0-27511 GCF_000695765.1 Mesitornis unicolor | reverse complement strand
GCTCTTTAAATACATCCAGGGATGGGGACTCCACCACCTCCCTGGGCAGCCTGTGCCAGCTTCTGACGATCCTCTCAGTAAAGAACTTCCTCCTTATCTCTAACCTGAACCTCCCTTGGCACAGCTTGGTGCCGTTTCCCCTTGTTCTGTCCCCCATCACCTGGGAGAAGAGACCAGCACCCACCTCTCTACAACCTCCCTTGAGGTAGTTGTAGGTGGTGATGAGAACCGTTCCCAGAGGCACTGCAATACTGGGACGATGCGCGGAGCAGAGGGAGCAAGCTCCGGATCCAACTCCCATGCCCAAAAATCCGTTTAATATGAAGTCCTCTCATCGAGGACGTATCAGATATTAAACTGATAAGAACAGATACTACACAGTCGAGTTTCCCGCATTTGGGGAAATCGCAGGGGTCAGCACACGCGGAGTGCAGGGGATGAGCCTCGCCCTGGGAAAACCACCTGCCTGATCATGGTGTCTCCCCTGCCAGGTAAGTAATTAAAGAAATATCCATGCATCTAAAATTAAAGTTTTGAGCTTAGAAACAATTTGGGAAGTACTGAAAGCAAGTGAGACTCTACCATATTTTGATTACCTCTTGTCTCCTTTATATTCTCATGAGAACTGTTATGTTGAAAAAGACTTAGATTTACCTAAGCTAGGGATCTGTCCCATTTTTATGAATTTAAAAATATGGGTGAAAAATGGTTGTGATGGTGGTGATGATAATCAAGCAGGCTGATAGTTACTGTAGACAGCCCAGCACGTGAAGTGGTATATTTCCCTCTGTAACGGAATAATTAATCTTAATATCATGCTACTCTAAATTCAGAGCCACCTTGTGAATAAAGTTAGAATTCAGTACTTTGAGATACGATGGTTATCTATACAGTATGGAAATATTTAGTGTCCTCAAATTATGTTCTCTGTCAATGAATGCATAAAACACCATTAACATCATTAGGAGTTATATGCATGCATATATTAGAATATAGGCTATATTCCTCAAGATGAAACAGAGCTTTGGAGATATATATTTTTAGACTTATCTCTCAATCATACGGTTTTAGCTATCAAAGTAGCATGTAACAAGCATGAGTTTAGAACTATTAAATGCCAGGCCACAACATGACAGTAGCTTTTAGATAAGATATTGTTGGTGAAACTTGTTGCTCATGGAAAAGGAGTTAACTGAAAGAATTCATAAGCAAAGCTAACAACTGCCTTTAATGTGTTATTAATAGCAGTATTTACTGTATTGTCATTACTATAGTTCTACTGTATTGTCATTGTCCTTATGTAAATACATTTTTTTCCTCTGGATTTTCAAGTGTGGCGTAAATATTCAGATGGTATTTAAACAGGATCTGGGACTGTGAAGGACTAAGCCTGCTGTTTGCTAATCAGCCCAACAGACACAGGCAGGGCAATGAAAATCAAAATTTTGTGAAATGAGTATTGCCTGCATTTGAAGCTGTAGCCATGCCACAGAATGACAGAAAGCTGCAGAAAGTTGAGTGATTTCATTTCGGAAACACATCCAGGCATTACTGTTTCCAAAATTAAATTGTAAATTTTCTTTTCCCCATTCTTCCTGCAGAGATGTGCCCTGTTAGTGCTTCCCAGTTGTGAGTCATAAAACATATTTTTAAAACATGGCTCGAGCTTGTCTGGGGAATTCTTGAATGAGCAAAAGGGTCCTTTTTACTTTATTGTTTTCCTCATAACTGAACAGTAGTACATACATTTGTTTACTTCAAAGATGCTCATTAGTGAAAGCAACAGTGAATCTCCAGTCTTCTGGAAACTGTGAAGTGGTCTAATGAGGCTTTGTAGGGTGATTATTAGACCATTTTATCTTCCAAGGAGATCAGCAATTTACAAAGGATTAAAGGTAAAAATTAGAATTCTAGATAATGTTGACACTTCAACTAAAATATAAAATGTATTCAAGTGTTCAGCTTCCATTTGGATGATAGACAAGAGACAGCAGACTGATAAGTTGTACATGAACCCATTTATGTTAATCTTGCTTAAAAAAAACAACAAAGAACAAAGGCAATAATGCAACAAAGCAATGAATTATTATATGTATGTTATATGTAGAAACTGAGCCACAGTGGTAAAGAGGCAATGACTCTCCACACGCTCTCCGGAGCCTGTTCACATAATTCTTCTGGAGGGATGCTCCACAGATTGCTAAGAAAAAAAGTAATGCAAAAGAATGTTTCCTTTTTGTCTTATGGCTTGTAAAGAAAAAACTGGTTGCCCAAGGCTTGGACAGGTGTACACTCTGCTGGATCAAACACTGGCTGGATGCCCAGGCCCAGAGAGTGGCGGTGAATGGAGTTAAATTCAGCTGGTGGCCGGTCACAAATGGTGTTCCCCAGGGCTCAGCATTGGAGCCACTCCTTTTTAATACCTTTATCTGCATGAGGGGAATATAAACCCTCATAACCATTGTAAAGTCTTTGCTTAGTCAACTTACTGTCTTCAAACAAACAAAAGTTAAAATTACTTCTTTTCAAGAAGTACTTGACATTGTCTTCAGTTTTAATGTAACACTGGAGGACCATGGTATTTACATTATGCAATATCAATAGTGTCTCTCCTACACTTTTGTAAGTATTTCAGTTTCTCATTATACAGGGAGGATGATCTGACCTAAGAGGAGGAGAGAAAAATTAAGAAAATAGAATAGAAATTATTTTAAGAGTCTCATTGAACTCCCACTGGACTTGATGGGTAAATGCCTAGCTATTTCAGTGGGAGTAGTACTAGAGCTATGATAAGCAGGTTATATTTTCTAATATACAGTATGTAGTGGTCCTATAAAATGAGATTCAGAAACTAATTGACCTTCAGGTTGCTTCATCTTGTAGAAAGCGAGAATTATGCGGTAAATGCCTATTGGTCTTCCTGACCTTGGAGGTACTGGATCACATTTTTATATAGAATCTAAAGCTCATGTAGTTTATGGTCACTAGTTTCAAAAACCAAGTAATGTAGACATGAAGAAAAGAAATAAAACTGTGTATTTAATCAGGTGATTGTATTATACGTATTTCATAATTATATCTTAGACTTAAAATACATCTTTGACACCTCTTCCCACAGCATTCTGCTGGAGAAACTGGCTGCCCATGGCCTGGTCTGGCATACACTTTGCTGGGTAAAAGAAACGGCCGGATGGCCATGCCCAAAGAGTGGTGGTGAATGGAGTTAAATCCAGCTGGCAATCAGCCCCAGGTGATGTTCCCCTAGGCTCGGTTTTGGGGACAGTTCTGTTTAATATCTTTATAAATGATGTGGACGATGAATCGAGTGCATGCTCATTAAGTTTGCACATGACACAAAGTTGAGTGTTGATCTGCCTGAGGGTAGGAAGGCTCTGCAGAGGGACCTGGCCAGGCTGGATCGATGGCTGAGGCCAATTGTGTGAGATTCAACAAGGCCAAGTGCCGAGTCCTGCACTTGGGTCACAACAACCCCATGGATGCTACAGGCGTGGGGAGGAGTGGCTGGAGCTGCCAGGCAGAAAAGGACCTGGGGGTGTTGGTGACAGTGACTGAACAGGAGCCAGCAGAGTGCCCAGGTGGCCAAGAAGGCCAACACCATCCTGGCTTATATCAGCAATGGAGTGGCCAGCAGGAGCAGGGAAGTGATTGTGCCCTCGTACTGGGCACTGGTGAGGCTGCACATCAAATCCTGTGTTCAGTTTTGAGACCCTCACTCCAAGAAGGACGAGGAGCGTGTCCAGAGAAGGGCAATGGAGCTGGTGAAGGGTCTGGAGCACAAGAATGATGAGGAGCGGCTGAGGGAGCTGGGGTTGTTTAGTTTGGAGAAGAGGAGACTGAGGGGAGACCTTATGGCTCTCTACAACTGCCTGAAAGGAGGGGGTAGAGAGGTGGAGGTTGGTCTCTTCCTACAAGTAACAAGCAATAGGACAAGAGAAAATGGCCTTGAGTTGCACCAGGGGAGGTTTAAATTGGATATTATGAACAATTTCTTCACTGAAAAGGTTATCACACATTGGAACAGGCTTCCCAGGGAAGTGGTGGAGTCACCATCCCTGGAGGTGTTTAAAAGACACATAGATGTGACACTTAGGGACATGGTTTAGTAGTGGACAGGTCAGGGTTGGATTCGATTAACTTAAAGGTCTTTTCCAACCAAATAATTGTATGATTCTGTGACTGGGCTAGTAGCACAAATGTTTATCCTGGATATTTTGGGGTAGTACTGTAGAAGAAGTGAAAAAAAAAATCTACCTAACATTTGGGGGGCTTGGGGGTTTTGTTTGTTTGGGATTTTTTTTAAGAGTTATTTCTCCTTTTCACTATTTAAAAAGATGAAGGTTTAATTCTCTTTAGCTTGTCATATAATTCCTGTTTCATCAGCTGGAAATTAACATAATTATAATCATTTGAGAATGGAGAAGCAGCAGCTTTTGGACATTAGTTGTATAACATGAGAAATGTCAGCTGCTTCAGTATTCATTGTTTAATGCTCACTCCCATAGGATTATTGTAATTTCTTTCATTGGTACTGTGAATTTAATGTTTTAATAAATGGTGTTGTAACTTGAAGAGAATCAAATGAATTTAAGTGGACAACTTTGATGATTGCCATTAATATTGCTGTGATTAGATATCAATAACAAGCAGTTGAGAAAGGGCTACAGATTTACATACAAATAAGTTTAGAAATCCCTTGTGTGTAGAATGAAACTGGAGTCAAAGACTCCAGAATAAGAATGTATGCAAAAGGAAACCATCTCAGGACTGCAGGAGGAACCATCATGTAAAATAGAGGCATTGCAAGTACAGAGGCACAGGACGGTGCCAGTGCTCTCAGGACTATACATACAAGTGGTCAGTTATTGATACAGAATGGTGTAACAACCTAATGAAGCCATTCACAGCTGATGGCATAGCTGGAAATATTTAAAACAACAACAACAACAAGTAATTGTACAGGTGTAACCACTCCAGAAGTGGTTATGTGCAATTAGTGACCCTGATATCCTGGAACGTTAGATATTTAATAAGCAGTAAAGGGAAATACCTTTAATGCCTAGGTTGTTTTTTTTTTTTGTTTAGTATTCCACTTTTGAGGTTTGACTGCACTTTAAATGCAACACAGGGTCTTATGGGAATCACAAATAAATAAAACAAAATATTTGATAATGTTTTTGTACATTACTGGTTCAAATTTTTTTTTTTTTTGTTTAGTATTCCACTTTTGAGGTTTGACTGCACTTTAAATGCAGCACAGGGTCTTATGGGAATCACAAATAAAACAAAATATTTGATAATGCTTTTGTACATTACTGGTTCAAATTTAGACACACAAGGGTTATAGGGCTGAACTGAATGTTGTCCTGTTACAAGTAAAATTACAAGTCTGTTTGCTTGTTTTTCAAGATAAGACGTGGAATCACTTGCCAACTACAGTGCTAGGAAGACCATTTGCAGATAATTTCTTAGTCTTATTACTCAAAGCTATTCCACACACGCTGGTAATATATCATGATACTGAAGCTGCATAGCTCAGAGCACTGTACATTTTTAAGAATGTCTCACTCCTGTGCAATCTAACATAATGGGAAAAATGTGCTCATCAGAGGTATTTTTGTTTGATGATTATTTTTCCATAGAATCATAGAATAGTTTTTGTTGGAAATGAGCTTTAAGATCATCAAGTCCAACCATCGATCCAACCCTACTAAGCCCACCACTAGACCATGTCCCTAAGCACGACAACTGCTCATCTTTTGAACACTTCCAGGGATGGTGAATCCACCACCTCCCTGGGCAGCCCCTTCCAGTGCCTGACAACCCTTTCAGTAAAGAAATTCTTCCTCAGATCCAACCTAAACCTCCCCTGGTGCAACTTGTGGCCATTTCCTCTCATCCTATCCCTGGTTACATGGAAGAAGAGACCAACCCTCACCTCTCTACCCCCTCTTTTCAGGCAGTTGTAGAGAGCGATAAGGTCTCCCCTCAGTCTCCAAACTAAAGAACCCCAGCTCTCTCAACCGCTCCTCATAAGATTTGTGCTCCATACCTTTACCAGCTTTGATTTTGACCTTTTACAACTTTGAATCTACAGCTGTCTATTCACATGCTTGACTTTCTCAGTGAATGGTCCCACGGAGGTCAGTGTGACCACTTTCGTTAAACTTAGACATTTTTGCAGCATCAGGATTCATTTCTGCAGAAATCCAAATGCAAACAGAAGAGGAGATGACTCAGCAGGTTTCTCTCATTGGTATGAACAAGGATTCATATACAAATAGATCTACAAGTACTTGGCAGATTCTAGAAAAAATCAGTCTTTATTTGCAAAAGAGGGCTTAAAAGCAAAATAATTCTCTTATTTTAATTAAATTCTCCCTTAGAGTCAAATCTTTTTAGATTTGACAGGTGGAATTTCTATATTTCTGAAGTACTGATAATTTAATATGAATTGATTAATCATTTCCCAAACAGTACATCTGATAATCCAAAAGCTAAGATAATATTACACTTGCATTAATTGCAAGGGATGTTAGTGTTTAAAAGGAAATGTCAACTGTAGTGGTAATTATTAATTCAATTTCATTTAATTTTAAATAACTTACAAACTTCTGGAACTTAAAACACAGTTGTGTAGCTTACTGAATTGCAACCTACAGAACAGACTGTTAAATTAACTGAAATCTCTATAGTTTGTGATTTAAAACACTTATCGTTGTAATTCCTTCGGATAATTTGTTTACCTTTTGTTTACATTTAAGTAAATCAATTTTTTAACAGAGTTTCAAGCTATGAGAAAATAAAAAAGGAATAAAGAATGAATTAGATTTTGAAATACGCACAGAACCTGTGTGGATGAAGTGAAATCCCCAAATACTCAAGTAATTGATGTAAATTTTGTCTTAAATAAAGGTCAAGTTATCAGATCGTGTTGAAGAAAAAAATGTTTTTACTACTCCCGCTTGTGAAGTTACATCTAGAAATGTAATATGAAACATTATCATCAACTTCTAGAATCTGGGGGGAAATAAACTCCTGTTCCAGTGACCATGGATATTGCTATTTTTTAGGGAAAAAGATGGCACCTATTTGCTTATCCTGAACATCAGCATATCAGCTGGACTTGAAAAGGCAGTTTTACAGCCTGCTTGGCACAGATGTTGGACATTAATCAATGTGACAATGCAAACACTTTAGCTGGATGCTTTGCAAATCTAATTCTAGCCAGTTTGCTCATATTAGCTCAATTTGTACAGAATGGGATTTTTTTTTTGTACTTGCTTTGCATAAAAATAAGAAATAAGAAACAGCAAACAGTCTTCCTTTTCATGAACAACTCCTGTGCAAAGTGTGAGCTATGATATCTTTCCTGAAAGTAATCACAGAATCACAGAATCACAGAGCGTCAGGGATTGGAAGGGACCTCAAAAGCTCATCCAGTCCAATCCCCCTGCCGGAGCAGGAACACCCAGATGAGGTTACACAGGAAAGCGTCCAGGCGGGTTTTGAATGTCTGCAGAGAAGGAGACTCCACAACCTCTCTGGGCAGCCTGGTCCAGTGCTCTGTCACCCTCACTGAGAAGAAGTTTCTTCTCCAATTGAAGTGGAACCTCCTGTGTTCCAGTTTGTGTCCATTACCCCTTGTCCTATCATTGTTTGTCACCGAGAAGAGCCTGGCTCCATCCTCGTGACACTCACCCTTTAAATATTTCTAAACATGAATGAGGTCTCCCCTCAGTCTCCTCTTCTGCAAACTAAAGAGACCCAGCTCCCTCAGCCGCTCCTCAGAAGGGAGATGCTCCACTCCCTCCATCATCTTTGTAGCCCTATGCTGGACTCTCTCCAGCAGTTCCTGTCCTTCTTGAACTGAGGGGCCCAGAACTGGACGCAATATTCCAGATGCGGTCTCACCAGGGCAGAGTAGAGGGGGAGGAGAACCTCTCTGCCCTACAACCACCCCCCTCCTGATACACCCCAGGATGCCATTGGCCTTCTTGGCCACAAGGGCACAGTGCTGGCTCATGGTCATCCTGCTGGCCACCAGGACCCCCAGGTCCCTTTCCCCTACGCTGCTCTCCAACAGGTCATTATTAATAGTACTATATTTTTTGTCTTTTTCAGACGCGGTGTTTCAAGGTGCTGATACTTTCTGATATCAAATTAATACTGCAGTAGTATGATGTATGGAGTATGGGGACATGAAGGAGATGTGGCCTTTCTCATTAAAGGACATTGATCTGTGGAAAAAGAAAAAAAGACGTGTTTCTTTTTTTTGTGGTGAATGATGTACGTATTTCTGCAACACCTTGTAACTACAGAGTATTAGGAATTATTTCCATCACCATACAGTATGGTCTGCACTGGTTCTTATTTCTCGAGTTTACAAGGGTAAGAAGATCAGCTGGCTGGGCAGCAGGACCCTGCTTGACAACATTGCCTGGTCTGTGTCAGTACCGATCTGAATCAAGCCTGCAGGTACCCAAAGAGGAGAAATACTTTTCATATTTTTGGCTTGTTGCTACAATATAACATCTAAAAATAAAGAAATTTTATCAATGTCACGACGTTACAAATTGTATTTTCCAAGAGTTTGCAAGAACCAAAGCACCGTTTAATTGTTTTGTTGGCTTTTCCTTCAATTGGTTCTATAGATTGGCAGGATTTTAGTAAGATCATTAGTTTATTGTTTGTAGTGACAAATAACAAAGGAACTTTTTTTAATAATGTGTATATACTTAGACTAAACAAATGATATGAAAAAAAGATATTCTACTTGAATGTAGACTTCTTCTGTTCACCCACTGCTGTGAGGTTCTCAGCACGTGTACTTTTAAGAACAGGATATTTTTTAATTTCATGTCAAACTACCTTGTTTGGAAACCTGTAATACAAAGTTTAATGCAAGTGGAGGACCAAAGATTCCTGATCACTTTTCTGGCCCATGCTGGAATGTAAGATCCCATGACCAAGCTAAAAATGGTGTTTAAACTATGTAGATAAAGCTTAATACATCTTTGGGCAATGAATTCACACTGCTAACTGTAAAGCAGGTGTACACAGACTGAGGAAGAGAGTGTGGTGTTTGCTGTGTTTTGTTTTGTTGTGATTTGTTCTGTTTCAAAGTGAAGAGCTGTCATTACAGGATAGACAAGACAAAGCAGTCAGTAGCAATTCTGATGATTGCTCTTCATCTTGACATTAGAAATGTGGTGTTGAATCAGGCTTTTATACATGAAAGGTGAACTGTACGTTGTTAATTTTTCCAACTGATAGAAGATAGATTATTCTGTATATAAGTTATACTTTGTGTATATTATATTGATTTTGTTTTGGAAAATGTAACCTCATTAATTACATTCAGAAGTGTGTGTAGGTATGTCTTTTTTCATTGGATCCGTATGAATCACCTGCCTGAAAACAGAAAATGCTACATATATAATACACGTTTAATGACCATCCATGGGCTTCTTCAGTAATCAGTTCTTTGGGCAAAAGTGTTTCATAAAAAGCGTCTGGATTAACAACTATGAACTGTCCCTTTGAAATTAGTTGGTTTTTTTTCACCCTTGTTTAAGGATGAAGCCTAAGAAAAATACAACATTTATAATCTATGTATAATTTTGATAAACTGTCTAACTGATACAGTCCTATTATTCCTTATTCTGGGCCCACAATTTTACTTATCATTATCGCAAACTTTTTCTTCTCACATTGTGAAGATGATAGTCCCTTGCAGCTTTTGTCTCTGCTCCAAATCTTCATGCCTTTTAAATAATAGCAAAGACTATTGCCTTCATGCTTGTGGCTGTAATTCGAAATTGCATGTTTCTGGTAGATTTATGTTATTAGCGTACTTTGTGTGGGTATGCAGGACTGCAAATACATGACACGGAATGTATAGTACTGTAATTTCTGAGTAAACTGTAACAAAACATATACTTATTTTAATAAAGGAAATGTACATTTGTTTACTTAGCAGTCATTCATAAAATAGTTTAAGGAAAGTGATGTGAAGTAGAAATATTTTACTGTCTTCTGAACTAATGGTCCAAGTCTTATCACCTGGTGACACCAGCACAGCTGTGATTCATGATATACAGATAATATTTAAGGCTACAGGCAGTAATCATGAAGGCTAAATGGTCCCATGAGGGTAATCTCCCTTGGCTTCCTCAGTAATCCATGGACAAGGATAGGTCCTTGGGAGAGTGATTCAGAGGAGGTGTCTAAATCAACTGCTATGAATTGTCCTCTGGAAAACGTATCTTTTTCCCTTGCTTGAAGCAGAAATCCAGGGAAATTTGCCTTAAGAGGTCAGTGTTTGCTTCTGTGAATGCTCCTGAGAGATGAGGGTCTGGAGGAGTGCAATGTAGAAAAACAGCACTTGAAGCAGAGACCTTGCATGAACAAAACTACCATCAATTTAAAACTCTGCATTCTTAAAGGGATCCTCATGAAAAGGTCAGGATGGTAAATGTACTGTGTGCTCTGCCTGGAAAGAATAACTGTGCAGTGACCAACTGAACACTTAAGACAAACAGAAAATAACTCATCTTCATGGTAATTCAAAAGGAAAGGTTTGTTTTGCTAGCTCCTACATAAAAAGATCTACCCCTGAATCACACTGTGGAAAGTGCTTCCAAGGAAACTGGTGAACTTTCTCAACTGAGCCACAGGTTTTGATCCAATGAAACACCTAAATACATGCCTAACTGGCATGGTAACATCTGTGGTATTAGTTGTGCTTAAAATCCAAAACACATTGGTCTGGACTGGCCACTAAATCCTGGACAGACGCTCTCTGTTAACCCCTCTCCCCTCCCCAGAAAGGGAAGGGAAAAGAAAATAAGGGAGAGAGACTTTACAGGTTGGAAAATAAAACTAACAGATTTAATAAGACAGTAATATCAATACTACAGGATAATAAAGTACATTCAAAAATAATGAAATATATACAGATACGTACAAATATATACAAAACCAATATAAAATCCTCCCCCAATGATGATGACGGCACCAGAGGCTCTGGGAGCACTGGAAAAGTCCCAGTGTGGACCCAGCAGCAGTGGGAGCTGATGTAGGAACACAGGGCTCAGGATCAGAGGCAGCCAAAGCAGCAGGGTCTGCTGGGCCTTGGGCCATTGCAGGGGTCAAGACAGAAGGAAGGGTCCAAGATGGAAAGGTCAAGACCCTCATGATCCCTTGGCTTTACACTGAGTATGACGTGTGTGGGATGGAATACCTCATTGGTCAGTTTGGGGTCTGCTTTCCCCCCCCGTAGGCGCAGACATGGCACCCATGGTGAGACAGTGGCCTTGAGATTATTGCTGTAGCAGCACATACTGGAAAAAACATGCTGCTGGTTTCAGCAAGTTCAGCCACTTAAGAGTCTGAGCTGAAAAGTAAAATCACTATATAGAAAATTAGCTCTGTTTAGCTCAAACCAGGACAACATTAAATACTTGAAATGTCAGTTCAGGACTTCAAATCAACCACAGGTAAGAGAATTGTCTAACCTATTCTCACTGGATTCACAAACTGATTCAAAGTTTGGTCTAAGTACTACATGCACCGGCTGTTTTCCTGAAAAATAAAATGCAAAATATTGCTGTTTATTTGTACTGGAATAGTTCCAGATTTTAGTTGATCCACAAACAAATCTTGGTTTTCATTTTTATTTTTCTCTTCTTGCAGCATTCACTTTTTATTGATGATATTAACAAGGTGAATTGATGCTTTTTTTCTTTTTTTCTCTCTCTCAGCGATATCTCAGTTGCGATAACACTCGGGACTCTGTCCTACTGCATGTATTAAGGATTTCAAACATTTCTGTTGTGCCTGAGGTTCCTGTATCATGGCAATGCAATACATGCAGAACATTAGAGTCAAATGAGATGGTTTTGAACACTTGCCTGCTATAGCCATGGAGCCAAACATCCTTTCAGAGACAGAGGGAGACAAACAGGGTATGCAGAGAGCAGATGTCCACGGATCTACAGAGATGTAGTACTTGTTTCACATTAATCTCCAAGCAGCAGAGGTTAAGAGGTTAGGCTGTCTGGCCTTTTTTCAGTGTCACTTGATATAAGTATGCGGCCAATTTCAATTCGCATAGTTTTGGTATTATCACTCCCTCCTCTTGCACATTCACACACATTAACTATTTTTCTTTTGTTCTGATACATTTACATAACATAATACAGCTGGCATATTAATTTGTTAAAAGAATCAGAAAGCTTCTGCATTACTAAGGGACAAAGAGGATGAGCAAAGGAGAGTAGTAATTCTGGCTTTCATTGGACTATTTTATGGGTTTCTATTGGACATAGTCACACTGTAAAGTATATTTTCCTAATCGTAGTTGTGCTAAGAAGATTCACAAAATGTCATTTAATGAGTAACATACTATTACAAGTCAATGGGCTTCACAACTTTGAAACATTAATTATACATGATGCAATACAAATTAGGATCTACATTGTTGAGGTCTACATTAAAGAATATGAAAACAAAGATCAGCTATGAAAAGCTGGTAACATTACTCATCATGGAATACAATTTTATACAAAGTAAAAGAGAAAAGAAGTCCACTTTCCATCCCATGGAAGATGCATTCTCAATAAGGTAAGACATTTATCTCTTTTCATCCTTTAGCAAATGTGTAACAGGAAAAAGGCTGAACATCGACACAATCAGAATGTAAAAATACAGTTGTAATTTTTCTCAGTGTTTACTCCTAGAAATTTAGAAATTGTTGCCGCTTCTAACTTCCCCATTTTCGTTACTGCCTTCAAGAAGCCTCCCAGCATGGTGATTTGCTAGAGGGTATTAAAAACATTACTTGGTTATAGTCGCAGTGATAAATTCAAATGTTAAAAATTTAGCAGGGCAGAGTCATCCATGTGATCACTGTGGAGGTCAGATACTGCTTGAGACAGTCTCAAAGGCCAGGAATAATAGATAGGTCATTTAATTAAAGTACCTAAGTATTAACCTTAGAAAAATATGTGTCTGTTTGTTCCATCTAGTTCTATTTTCTCTCCTTAATTTGTACTTGAGGAAATTTCTTGCTGAATTTGTACACAGAAAACATATGACTTTTGCCAGTAACAAAATTACTCACTATAATTTATTTTCACTCTTCACCCCAAGTTAAGATACTGATCTAATTTAAAAAGCACTGAAGATTAAGTCCAACAAATTTCCACTCAGGAAAAAGATATATAAGCAGGATCAGTCATACTGAGTTCAGCAACATGAGCACTAGAACAAAGTTACATGTGTGTTTAGGTAATTTCAAGACTGAGCTCGAAGTCCAGACTTATATCACAAGAAAGTTGCTTGTACAGGTACAATTTTACTATTAAGTGATAAGTCCTTGTCCTTTATGAAGACAGAAGTTATAATGTCAAAGATGTTCTTCTGCTAAAATAATTTATGTGTTGCATGAAAATGAATTTATTTTTGTCATTTGTTATTTTGTTTGTGTTCCCAGCGACCACACATAGTAAATATTTGTTTAGGGAGTTTTGCCATTATTAAATTACAGTTTTAAAAAGTCTTGATCTAGTGTAGGTACTTAAGCCAGTGCCTTCCATTAGAATTCCAAGCAATAAAAGAAGAAAATCATCTATTGATCATATCGTAAAGAGAAGAAAATTTCTATTGCGTTAATTCTTCACTCTTCCAGAAAACCTCCGTTCATCTGAAGTAAAATAAATAAGTCAGTTTGACCTCAGTGCCTTGTAAGTTATTGTCAAAACATGAATAAAGATGTATAAGAAGCAGCATATTAAAAATTTATATTTTTAATGTGCTACATTTTTAATGTGGTATTTTTAATTAAATTCATATAATATGCTTAACTACAGGTTTGGCTGGTACTTTTCTGGACACTGAATCACTGAAATTACCCTAAACACGACTACAGCATAGCATCCAGCATCTCAGTGTATGTTTGTTTAAGCTTTTTATTTTCACTTCATGCCTCTCACGTTCAGGTTTTAAAAGCTCTCTGTGTATTAGAGTACTTAAAGACCAGCAGCCTGCATCTAGGAGCCATAACATGTACTATTCCAAGTATACAATTTGTGGTGTGGGTGGAACTAACATTGGGCCATCATTTTCTTTAACACAAAGGCTCACAGAATCACAGAGTATTAGGAGTGGGAAGGGACCTTGAAAGCTCCCCCAGTCCAACCCCTGCCAGAGCAGGATCACCCAGAGGAGGTCACACAGGAACACGGCCAGGGGTTTTGAATGTCTGCAGAGAAGGAGACTCCACAACCTCTCTGGGCAGCCTGGGCCATGCTCTGCCACCCTCACAGGAAAGAAGTTTTTCCTCATGTTCAGGTTGAACCTCCTATGCTCCAGCTTGCTCCCACTGCCCCTTGTCCTGGCATTGGACATCCCAGAGCAGAGCCTGGCTCCTTCCTCCTGACACTCGCCCTTTCCAAATTGATCCCCATGAATGAGGTCACCCCTCAGTCTCCTCTGCTCCAAGCTAAAGAGTCCCAGCTCCCTCAGCTGCTCCTCACAAGGGAGATGCTCCACTGCCTCCAGCATCTTTGTGGCTCTGCACTGGACTCTTTCAAGCAATTCCCTGTCCTTCTTGAACTGAGGGACCAGAACCGGACACAGTATTTCTATTTACCCTGTGTTCTGACTTTTCTTGTCTTGCTGCAGCATATGGTAAATAAGACTCAAAAGGGAAATCTCTATACGTTAAAAGGAGATGTTTTGCTTCTTAGTAACTTTTTAAAGCGGTCTTAGGCAAAGCCAGTGTGGCCATTCAGACAAAAATAAGTCAGAAAATTAATTCTTTATCACTTCATTGCTTATAAATACAAGCAAATCCTTAAAAATGTTTTGAATTTCTCACATAAAAAGTCAACCACTTCACAAATGAACAATGCTTATGCAAGGGAGAGAATCATCGGGCTATATCATATTCTATATCTCTTAATTGCCATTTAGAAACTTACTGTTTTCCATGTGGATAGTTTATTTAATGAGTAACGCTGAGTCACTCTTAACTGTGATATACTGTACTTTCCCCACTGTATCGAGACCTTCTCTTGTGGAGCCATAAAGGAAGCCTTAAAAAATTTCTTGAGGTGTTAACTTCGTTGAACTCAACTGGTCATTTCTAACTCTTGGTAATCTAAAATAAACTTGAGATGATTTTGAAATATTTATGTGCTTTATTCTGGAGTGACCAAGCTAATACACAGTGGCTACATGTCTTCTGAATTTTCTCAGAGCATCGTCTGGCTGTCTACAGCAAACCCGCCCAAGGCTACGGCATAAGAGCTGGAGCTGCACATGTAAACACTTCATGCTGGCATTACACCAGCTCCCAGCAAAAGGGATTGCTTCTCCAGATATGCTTAACAACAAAGCTTTAATAAAGGAAACATTTCTGAATAGCATGTGTTTCCACCATGCAATTAGTTTTCAGGTCTTTTAACATCACTGATAGGATCTCATTCATGAACTGAAGTAAGAGAGTATTCTCTTGCTGCAGCACAGTGTTTCAAATCAATGAATATATTTGCAGAAGAAACCAGAGTGAAATGCAACAAAAGCTCCACAGATTTATATGTAGAATAGCTAAAAAACCCCTGTGAATATAAATCTGACACTATAATATGTAAATATAATAATAATTCAAAATAAATAATTATCTTATCTTTCTATAGAGACCAAAATTTAAGGAGCAAGCTATCATTATACTTACTTAAAGGCTTTTGTAATGCGATTAAAGTCTTAACTATGAAGGAAGTTTGAAGAGTTTAAAACTTCACTGAGAACTCCGGCAAATGTGTGCTGGCAAATGACAATGAATCAAAACCATCGACAGGTTCAGAGTTAAAATGTTAATGGAGAGACAAAGACTTATCCAGCAAACAGGAGGAAACGTAGTAACAAAGAATAAGGAAAAGGCTGAGGTACTTCATGCCTTCTTTGCCCCAGCCTTTAATACTAAAACTAGGTGTTTTCCAGGTACAGAGCCCCCTGACCTGCAAGACAGGGATGGAGAGCAGAATGAAGCCTCCATAATGCAAGAGGAAGTGGTCAGTGACCTGCAACCCCAACTGGACATGCACAAGTTTATGGGGCTAGATGAGATCCACCCAAGGCTGAAGAAGAAAATTAACTCTATCCCAGCAAAATCCAGCTGAACAGGAGCCACCAATGTGCCCAGGTGACCAAGAAGGCCAACACCATCCTGGCTTGTATCAGCAATGGTGTGGCCAGCAGGAGCAGGGAAGGGATTTGTGCCCCTGTACTGGACACTGGTGAGGCTGCACCTCGAATACGGTGTTCAGTTTTGGGACCCTCACTCCAAGAAGGACATTGAGGTGTTGAAGTACGAGTCTTATGAGAAGCAGCTGAGGGAGCTGGGGTTTTTTAAACTGGAGAAGAGTCTTATGGGACACATTGTCACCCTCTAGAACTACTGTAAAGAAGGTTGTAGTGAGGTGGGTGTCAGACTCTTCTCCCAAGTAACAAGCTATAGGACAAGAGAAAATGTCTTTGAGTTGTGCTAGGGGAGGTTTAGATTGGATATTAGGAAAAATTTCTTCACCATAAGGGTTGTCAAGATTTGTAACAGGCTTCCCAGAGAAGTGGCTGAGCCACCATCCCCAGAGGTATTTAAAAGATGTGTAGATAAGGCAGTTGGGGACATGGTTCAGTAGTGGACTTGACCATGTTAGGTTTATTGTTGGACTTGATGATCTCAACCTAAACTGTTCAATGATTTTATGAAATTGATGATCTTAGCTTCAGAAGAGGAGTTTTTGGTGAAAGACTCCTTATTACCTCACAATACCATGTCTGCTGAGCTGCTTTATGGATATCCATTTTACACTCTCTGTGACTTCTCTTTAGAAAATTACAGAAGGACTCCAGTTTGTTCTGAGGTGGAATGGAAACAACCTTCTTAATCAGTCAAGAAAGAAAAGGTTTGTTTTCCAGATAACCTTAGGGCTTAGAAATTGAGACATTGTAAGCTGTATTACCTGTCTTAAAGTCAAGGGTAAAGTATATAGGCTAGAACTGGAAAACTTGTGCCCGAGTCTCCTCTCTTTTCATTATTACTTAATTTAATCCTTTAAAATTTAACTGCTTCTTAAATGTATCAGCACAAGAGAAAAGAGACTCAGGACATCCTGTTCCAGAAGTTGGAGAATCTGTCATTACTCTATAAAACTTTTTCTATTTTCCAGAGTCTGGAATGTATTGGAAGTCTTTGGCAAATTTTTAATTTAATGAGTCTTTCATATATTCATAGCACAAAATTACGTAAAGTAGAAATGGTAGCTGTCTAGGCATCAGGACACTGACATCCTCTTCAAATAATTCTATTTAATGAAGCAGTGTTGACACAGGACAACATTACAATAAACAATGTACACTGTCTTCCTTAGGTAACATTTGTGCAACAACCAGAGAGCAAAACACATCAATGGGTCACCAAATCTGAGCAGTAGTATTCATTAAAACACCAAAGAATATTTTGGCGGCATTTCTTAAAGAGTTCTAAACCTACAGGTAGATAACAAGAGATCACAAGACTTTGGCAGCAGAAAATGCAAAAAAGGCAGTTATATGTGGATGTGGGGCTTTAGTTTTTTTGGCTGGGATTTTTTTATACATAATTAAAATGTAGGTGAACACCTACCGCAACATATAATTTGTATCTTCAAAGAACCTACTTGCAAGTGTCTTGATATACAGATTAAAACTATACATTTAACGTATTGTTCCTTCATATGTAACGCTGTTATGGAAAAGAAGTCATTATTTCTTCATCTGTAGAGTAAGAGTTCCTAATGTTCTCCAAGTCACATAGTAGCATCTGTTAATTGAAACTTAAATTATCCCTATGGGCTGGATAACGAATACCTGTTTCACTTCACTTGCAGTTGAAGCATATCCGAATATAGGATAAATGTGGCAGTTTCTTCTGGTCAGCTGAATCAGAGGATGTATTATCAGAAATGTATTTGGGTTTGTTCTGAATGAAAACATTCTTAGAACAGATGAGTAATAAGCTCTGTCTTAGGCAAAATTCCAAGGTATGTCAAGCTTTGTGCTTACTCCAAAATTAATTAGCTGCAGGGGAGCAGTCACCAATAACACAATGCTGAGGTGTTATATAGGTCAGTACTAATTCTGATCATAACATAGGTACATATATTTTTTGTCTATTAACACCACTTCCCAAAGTAATACCCAAAGTGTCAGTGCCATATTCAGTCATTGAACCACTCTAGGATCTTGTTATGAAAAGTGTAACAAGATATCGTAAGAGATTAACCAACCCCTGAGATTTTGCACTTGTAGGCTGAAATAACAAAGGCGTATTTCAGCTCTGGACAGCAAAGTGCTTTAACATATCCTTAGTTTTAAATCAACAGTGCTTAACCCCAAATTAATCAGTTGGCTTTGTTTGAGCTAGGCTGCAAGGCACAGTGCCCTTTTCTTGTAAATATGGGGACACACACTGTGCAATAGAAATTACGTGTGATTTTTAATTCTGCACTGCATAATCCATACCCTTGCATAACACATAATTTCCAAGCTTTTCTGGAAACTTTCCTAGTGTATGACGTGCATGCAATTGTACAGCTTTTGGCTCTGAACTGGCTTGTTTTGTATCCATATTATGTGTGTATGTGTGTAATATTAACATTAATATTTATGTTTATATTTATATCTATATTTCTAAAAATACATTTTCGGTTTATGCGGTCTAATAATGAAAGGGAAGTGTAACAGAAATTAATTCTTATTTTTACCACTGAGATCTGATACAGGTTATACACAGTCGATGTAAAGGATCAGGTTAGAACTATTTCAGGATGTTAGTGTTCCTCAAATGGAAATTATTACTCTACAGTTAAGATGTGCTCATTGGTATTGTGAATAATCCACCACGTTCAGCAGTTTATCATCTAACTACTTGAGAGTCAAAGCTAACTGATAGGACTTGTAAGGGGTGGAGAATGTGCTTGAAGAAAACTATCTCTTCTGAGGCAAGGGACTCAGTAACTTTCTTAAACTGCAAAACGTCAGTCACTCGTCACTGGCTGATCATACCCTAATTCTGTGTCCACCAGTTTCCCTATATGTAGCATGGAGGTGTTTCTCTCATTCAAAGGATTGCCAGGAGAATAAATTACTTGGTACCTGTGTACTAGCTGAATAGATGGAGATCTATGTTATAGATCACGCTTCTTGCGATACCTTGACTGGAATTGTTAATTATCAGTGGCTTGGACAAGATATTTTTCACCTCTCAGTCTGAAAAGTCTCATTTGCAGGCTGGACAGAGCTTTTATGATGATCTCAGTTGCTTTGTTAAGCCAAGCAGCATGTATCATAGGACCAGCTTTTCTCAACACAAACAATATTTATTATCTTTGCATATTATTTCAGCCTTTTGATGCTGTCTAACAGTCTTAGCACTGAGGATCCAGCTCTGCAGGACAGTGCACGACAGGGGCAGGCACACTTCCCTTCCAAGGCTGTTCAATTGAGGATGGGACCAGATTAATGAGCTGGCTGGTAGGAGAACTAGCAGAGGATGAAATATCACTTTCTTGTAACTGCTAGCCAGAATGACAAATTTATTCGCAGTATCAGCTTTTTCTCCCCTGCTCTTTTGCTTGTGCCTTCTTCAAATAAAGCGTAGGGCTACTTAGTGGGATCACACAGGCTCAGATAACTTTGGGAGATGTAGCAAGGTTTCCTTCAGTTAGCAATTCCATCTAATGCCATGCAAAAAAAAAGCAGAGGTTTAAAATCTCACCCACATGCACTTTTGGAGAGTTATTTCGTACTTTCAGGAGAACAGCCACCACAGTTCATTTAGAAACTGTACTGTACGCCATTGATGGGATCCTTTTACTCCTTTTCATGGTCTTTCAACATTCAGGTTCTGAGAGAAAGCAAATTTAAAATACTGAACATCAGCCTTTAGAACTAACACACTGTCCAGCACGAAATGCCTATGAACAAGAAAAAGGAACACATGTACATTTTTACAGGGTGCAGATTAAGAAGCTGGGAGGCTACCTACAACTACCTCAAGGGAGGTTGTAGAGAGGTGGGTGCTGGTCTCTTCTCCCACGTGATGGGGGATAGAACAAGGGGAAACGGCACCAAGCTATGCCAAGGGAGGTTCAGGTTAGAGATAAGGAGGAAGTTCTTTACTGAGAGGGTCGTCAGAAGCTGGCACAGGCTGCCCAGGGAGGTGGTGGAGTCCCCATCCCTGGATGTGTTTAAAGAGCGGGTAGATGAGGTACTTAAGGATATGGTTTAGTGGGTAGACAGGAACGGTTGGACGTGATGATCTCAGAGGTCTTTTCCAACCGAGTGATTCTGTGATTCTGTGATTTTGTTCAGGATATGTGAAGAAATTAAAGACCTTTCCTTTTCAAGAAGAAATCTGCACTTTGTTGGAGTGAAACAGTGTCTTGACTGCATAGGCAATACTTTAAAGATTCCGTACTTTCAGTTATTATTGATTGTGTCATCAGAATTGATAGAAGCGAGGGATCTTTTTTATTGTTTTTTTATTACTTTCTGCTATACAACCACTGTCTATCAGTTTGAAATATTATCTGTGTTGCTAAGAAGCCAATTAAATCTCATAATAGCAGTAATCATTAATGTGTGGTCCTCTTCTCTATGATCATTCTAACACGATTTTTACTACCAAATTCAGTCCTGACACACTTGAAGTAATTTTTTGCACTGGAAGTATTTAAGCTTTTTCTTTTTCACATTAGTGTGATATTTTAATCAACTCCGCATATTAACAAATAAGAGATCTGAAACCTGCTGTTATTTTTGTTCAGTTACAGTTGTTGTTTAACAGTATTTGAAGGTGACTGAGAAGATGCAGCCATTCAGCAGGGGCTTATATTTGGGGGAGGATTTTGTATATCGATCAAAATCCAACACACAGTGTAAACATGTTGAGAAAGTCAACCAGTAAAAGGTGAATAAAAGTAAAAAATATTTGTTCTTAAAAGTGATTTAATTATAGAATTAAGATGGACTACGGGTGTTTTACTTACAGAAGAAAGCAATTTCCTGAACAAGAATCAAACTAATTCAAGGTACCTCCATTTCTTTCTACGTAAACAATGTGAAAGAAGTTTTGTATTTGTGGAAGCTGATATGCAAATCTTTGTTCTGGAAGCTAATTAGAGAGGATTTTACATTGAGACACATTTTCAAAGCACTCTCTGTTGTAGTTTAACACAGCACTTAAAAATGTTACGTAGCCCCCCTCGTATACTTTCTATCTCATTTTTCTTTTCTGTTAATCTTGCTTGCATTTTCTGTACACTTGGTCATTTTTTTCTCTCTGACCTTGCTTTTTTCAATGATATTTTTTCTCATTCCTTTTTTTTCCCCACCTCATTATTATTTATCCTTTATATTGCAGCAGTTTTTAGAACAAGGCTTCTAAAACAAAAGGAGTCACGATCCCACTTAGGGTAATGAGTATAACCATGTAAACAGAAATGCGGTTGTAAGTCTGGAAATGATCCCAGAAATGAGAATGGGAATGGGGATTGTAAGCCCTGAAGTGGAGTCAGAAGAAGAAAAGTTTACAGAACATTATACAAAGGGTAAAATAATATGTATCCAACTCTATTCTGCAAAGTGCTGCAGACTCTACAGGGAAGTAATTATATATTAAAAAAAGACAACACTGACAGATGTTACAAACAAATGGGAAAAAAATGAGATAATTTAAAGCACAAAAATAATAAAATGTAAGAGATTCTTGAACAGTCAAGAAAAACCCAGGTTTTTTCTTCTACCTCCACTTTCTTCTTGAACTCTTGCTCTCTCTCAAAATTATCACTAAGTACTTCAAGCTTTCAAATGTTCTTCTCTCCCTGCCCTCCCAGGTTGCAGTTTTTCTCCATATCTTTGTGAAGAAAAACAAGGTTGGATGGTGTGGGAGGGAGCTTCCCTTTCAAACAGCCCAGTGCCTTCTGCTCATACAATGACGGCTGTTAAACTGCCTCCCCGTTTCTCTACTACCCATGTTTTCATAGGGCAATGCGGGCCATCTCAGGTCAGGCACCATACTGCCCTGCAGTAACAAAACTCACTTCAAAGAAAGAGAAAAAGGACACTGGCAGCTGACAAAAGGCAAGATAAGGAACCTTGGAGTTCTGTAAGAAATGGCAGAAACTTCGGATCCACCACTGAGCTAAATGTAAGAGGTTAGACTAATTTTGCCAGAGTATTTCACTTTTTTTTTTTCCTAGCAGGCATGCCACAGCACATTTCTGATTGTAATCACAATTTCTTTCATAGCTAGAATTAGCAGCACCACCTGGACACGATACCGAGTAGAACGTTTACATTTCAGTGACTGTTTCAAGATAAAGTGTTGCTAATCAGTTCTTTAAGGGTATATCAGAAGACACAGGAGGCAAGGTTTGGCGTTTTGATCATAAATTCTTCATCTGTTTCACATTAGAAATGAGCATCTTAAGGAATATCAGAGAATTAGATCAAAATAAAAGAGTTCCAGCAGAGTAGTGGATGCATTTTTATTTTATGCATTATGGATGTGATTTCTCTATTTATCTTTGATCGAGTTAATATTGTTGGAATCGGTAAAACTTGTACATCTAACAGCGAAACGAGATGAGAGACGCAGAAGTGTTTTTCCTTGAAGAGAGCTCGGAGTGGTTTGCTCAGGATCTCAAAGCAGTGCTGTTGATTTTTCTCTCTTCAGTTTCACTTGCTTTCCTTCACATTATTTATTTATATAACTCAAGAAAATAAAAGGTTAATTTGGGAGAAATCGGTACAAGCTTTAAAATCAATACACCGAGATGAAAAACTTAGCAGCAAGCATGTTGGGTAGTTTACTTCCATTTGGTGTGGCTGTCTGGAATGAAATGAATTATTTCCCATTAAATGTGACAGCTTTGGGGATAGAAATACACTGAGTCTAAGTGGCTTATTCAAGTGGATGTTGGTGTAGAAAAATTAGGAGGTCACCACACAAATTAGGTGAGAAGTGTTATAGACTGCAGCCGTACTTTCCTTGCTGGGGGGGGGCTTAAGGAACACCACCCATCCTCAGTCTATCTCTGCTCATTTATTTCTCCTTGAAGTGGACTGTGGACACTCAAATAGAAAAAGGCTCACGTGTAAACAACATGGGATGAGGGTGAAGACTTCTTTATTGATCCTACCAGAACTTCACATTCTGTTTTAGCAGACACAGTTTGAGAGCATTTCAGCTGGGAGCTGGTCCAGTCTGTTAACAAATACCTTGCAAGGCCATGAGAGATTCATTGCTATATCCTCACATATGATGTAGGGCTTGACAAACTGCGCTGGACACACAGGGTGATGATCTCCTACCTTTTGGAGCAATGACACTGCTACACTAGTAGTTCTATCCAAGAAAATCTCACGAGTAAAATTCCCAGCAGAGCGAGAAGTTACATTAATCACACATGTACAAACAGAGAGCCACAGTGGTAGTGTCCCATCGCAGATTTCCTCTTCCTATTTCTCTTTTGGCCTGGAGATCTAGCACTGGAATTACTGCCTAGTAAAAACTATCTAGTTTTGATTGCATGCAATCCAAGCCTTATCAACAAGCCACTTATGAGCTCTGGACACAAACTGGAACACAGGAGGTTCCACTGAAATTGGAGAAGAAACTTCTTCTCAGTGAGGGTGACAGAGCACTGGACCAGGCTGCCCAGAGAGGTTGTGGAGTCTCCTTCTCTGCAGACATTCAAAACCCGCCTGGACGCCTTCCTGTGTAACCTCATCTGGGTGTTCCTGCTCCAGCAGGGGGATTGGACTGGATGAGCTTTTGAGGTCCCTTCCAATCCCTAACGTTCTGGGATTCTGTGACATACTACCAGTTCCAATATGATGAGCAGTGCATGTTTATGTGTGTTAGGTGGTATTTTATCTAAGGGCTATGTGCCTTTGCCTGCTATTTCCTAGCCCTGTTTCTCTTTACCATCAACTAGCAGTGGCTGTGTTATCTCATTGGGCCAGGCAGTCAGGAACCACTGGGTTGGGGTCAAACCACTGAAGCCATCAACAGGAGGAAGGTGGCAGCTCCACACTCTTGAGGATGAATCCCAGAAGCTGCGGCCACTGAATCTTCCCTCCTTACTGATGCCTGTCTAGCAGGGGAAAACTCACTGAGTATCACGACAGAGTGTGGCATCATAGCTCATTAGATCCTATCTATATTTATGTGTGTTAACCAACACATAATTGCTTTATACTTTTCGACTGTGTATATCCTACTTACTCAGTGTCTTCATACCTGGCTAAAGATGCTCAAGCAAACTGGCCCAGGAGAAGAGTAGGAATTAAGAGAACATCAGTAAAAACCCAGACATCCAGTGAAACAATAGACAGCTACATATGGTCAATCAAGTTTAAGTTTCTTGATTTCAAGATACCAAAGCATCTCAAACTATGTTAGGAGTCTTTGTGTAGGTGGCTAGAGATATGGTAGGTGCGTAAGTCCTTACAGTTTTACCCTGGAGTTACTTTTGTTCCAGAAATACCGCTTCTACACATATAAATACCTTAGGCTTGACGTTAGAAAGTAACAGCTATATTAAAAATAAGTTCTGCCAGACTCTTTTAAACTAAACATTTATTCCTCTTTCTTGAAGGAGAAGCAGATATATTTCCATGTGGATGAAGTGTAAACCTGTCTTTTCAAAGCAAATATGTGGAGGTCTCCTTTTTTACCATGGCCCTATGATCAGATAAGAAACTTGAGCTCAATATGCGTCTGTAGATAGGAGCTCAAAACTTTATGTTCTACATCTCCAAATGTCTTATTCTGGGGTGGCAGTACTATTAAGTCTTTAAAAAGTAAAACAAGTCTGTTCTCTGTGTATGACAAAAATGAATGCACTGGAACAAGAAGTGATGTACATAAGCCCGGCTGTCTCGTCTAATGATTGTGCAGTATGTCCATCTGAGGACTAATGGGTTTCAGTTCATCACACATTTTTAGTACTTTATCAGTGTTTTTATAAGGCAAAAAGTATAAGCAACCCTTAAAGACAGCACCAAAATATAAGCCATTGTTTGAAATTGGTTTGGAACAATTCCAAAAGAAGTGCAAAGAATGCCCTGCTCCTTCTTCCCGAGTACTGTCAAAGCTGGTGGCTAAAGTACTTCTGAGTTACTGGATTTGAATCCATTAAGGCAAAGGTAGACACTAAGTCAGCATTTCCATGAGCTAAAATAGAATGTTACTCTTTGGGTGCTGGGGTGGGGGGGAACCCATTAATGTCAGCTCCACCTACCATTCTACTTCACCAGCAAATACTGTTTGGTTTTCAGTAAATTTACAGGTGACACTAAGTTGGGAGGGAGTGTTGATCTGCCTGAGGGTAGGAAGGCTCTGCAGAGGGACCTGGACAGGCTGAATCCATGGGCTGAGGCCAATTGTGTGAGGTTCAACAAGGCCAAGTGCCGGGTCCTGCACTTGGGTCGCAATAATTCCATGGACACTGCAGGCTTGGGGAGGAGTGGCTGGAAAGGACCTGGGGGTGTTGGTGGCCAGCAGGATGACCATGAGCCAGCAATGTGCCCTTGAGCCAAGAAGGCCAATGGCATCCTGGGTTGTATCAGAAGGGGTGGTTGTAGGTCAGAGAGGTTCTCCTTCCCCTCTATTGTGCTCTGCTCAGACCACATCTGGAATATTATGTTCAGTTCTGGGCCCCTCAGTTCAAGAAGGACAGAAACTGCTTGAAAGAGTCCAGTGCAGGGCCACAAAGATGCTGGAGGGAGTGGAGCATCTCCTGCTGAGGAGCAGCTGAGGGAGCTGGGGCTCTTGAGCTTGGAGCAGAGGAGACTGAGGGGTGCCCTCATTCATGGGGATCAATTTGTAAAGGGCGAGTGTCAGGAGGAAGGAGCCAGGCTCTGCTCTGGGATGTCCAATGCCAGGACAAGGGGCAGTGGGAGCAAGCTGGAGCATAGGAGGTTCAACCTGAACATGAGGACAAACTTCTTTCCTGTGAGGGTGCCAGAGCATGGCCCAGGCTGCCCAGAGAGGTTGTGGAGTCTCCTTCTCTGCAGACATTCAAAACCCCTGGCCGTGTTCCTGTGTGACTGCTCTGGTGATCCTGCTCTGGCAGGGGTTGGACTGGGGGAGCTTTCAAGGTCCCTTCCAACTCCTCATATTCTGTGATTCTGTGATTTGAAAGAAATGTCAAAAGCACCTATTTTTAGGAGATGGCTCTACTCTACAAAATCCAAGTGATGGGAAAAGCTCAGACTCTGGAAGCTATCTAGATAGAGTTGAAGACTCATCACTGTCTTCTATTTTGTTTCGGGTTTTTTTGGGTTTTCTTTTGGTTTTTTTTTGTGGTTAATGTGTTTTTTTCCTGCTTGTGAAAGTAATCAAATACAAACTTGGTACTTTTTTTTTCCAGAATTTTGTGAAAATATTTTTGTGATAGACAAAAAAGTGTCTATATGCACATTTTCCAGACAGTTAAACTCCCCTTGGGGCTTTTTTAGAAAAGTTTTCAAGCCTTATCCTACAGTGGGATCCTGCCCAGTCAGCAACCCATAGGCACTTAAAAGGATGATTATTGCTCAAGGAGGGGATTTATCAACATCCGTAGTGCTGACCAATTCATTAATTGCATCAGCATCATGATTAGTTATGAATGAAAATGTCTCACAGTAAATATTTTTTGCTGATTCAGTATATAATAGTGCCCACATTTTTTTACCTGTGAAGAGCAATTACAGGTATTACATATTTCTAATACCATCTGCTCTGCAGTGCTCCTGTGTTTTCCTTATTCATTTTTCTCCCTGGCAGCCTAAGTGAACAGCAAATCTTTTCACATCCTGTTACATTAACATAGTAACTTATTTCTTATACTCGAAATAGTAGAAGACATGGTGCCTTTTCAATTAATTTTTGGATGTGGTTCATATCAGCTAAATTTAGATGTCTACAGCGGTGACATCTACTGCTTATCCAATCACCTTAGATGCACAGATGGATGAAACACCTGAGATATTTTATATATCTCTGGTAATTATGAGACAAAACTCACCTCAAAGTAATAATTTCTCTCTACTGACTACAAACAGTGTCTAAGGTGACTACTTAAAATACAGCAATCAACTTTTGCCCTGATAAATTCCACATTCTGAGCTTTCTGTTATTTGCATTTCAGATCTCCTCTTAGTAATTTAAATATCTGCTTTAGATCATACTTAGTTTCCTTTTATTTGCATCTATAAATACATTTATCGATAAAATTGTTTCTTCCTCCTCTGTCTTGGGGTCCACTTGTGTTTCTCCTCATACATCTCCCTACCCACCTTCTTTTTTACTCGTTCCTGGCTATATCCCATCTGGAAGATGATCTGGTTTCTGTGTATCTCAAATTACAGAATCACAGAATCCCAGACCGTT